>NC_056725.1:1446892117-1446919617 GCF_019279795.1 Protopterus annectens | reverse complement strand
ATTATGACATGTTGCATTATTTGTTTCCCATTTTCAGTACAAATTATGCATGTACAACAAACATTTGGTGTCACTGTTTGTAAAACACGCGCACATTAGTTGGATTGCACATTTGACTGTTTTACAACTGCATACTGCAGTTTAGATTCCTGAGTACACAGTTCCTGTCAGAAGAATGAAGACACATTATGTCAAATGCATCTTCATCAAACTGTAAATGTCAAAAATGCAAAATGACGAAATGGCTTTTAAGCAAATTCTTTCCCTGGGAAAGAAGTCGCTTAGCCGCTTCCTTCACTTTGCTGTTTTGTCACTGTAGTGTGATCTCAGAGTTGGTATATTTAAGTAGGGGGGTGTGGGGCACAGTCTCCCACATGGGGGATGTGGTGGGTGAAGCCCCCCACTTAAAATAGTGTTCAGTGTGTTTTTTTTTGGGAACAGCAAATTTTTTCCCGGGAAAAAATTAGCTGTTCTGGCTGTTCGCTCTTTTTTGTTTTCGTTCTTTTGTGGTTGATATAACAGCATTCGATCTTTTGATCATTCACTGTTATAACATAGACCCGGTTTTAATTCTGCACCTGCTAACTTTATACATTTTACAGTACATTCACAGCTACATACAGCTGAAATTGAAAGGTTAGCACAGGGCAATGCTGGCAGACACACAAGTAAAACACATTCTGATGGGAATGTGTACTGTTGCTTTTTTCCAGTTATTTGACATACCCATTCTAAAGGATGCAGACAAGCAGTGCTAAATCAGTTCACCTCAGTTAATGCATTCGGCAGGACATACACATTTCTATTTATCAGGTACAAGTGAGATGTCACACACCAGTGTTTGGGATCATCTTTATTAGTTTTGACATACATATCTGTGCGCGACTAAGAAATCCATAATTGCTATTAATGCATGATCTGCACGGAGGAAAGCTTTTCATTTTTAACTGTTACAGTAGCCCTGACATGGCACTTTCTTGGCAAGTTCACTCAGACACACTCATACATATTCTAATATTCCTCTCCTGCATATTGTACCTTGTTAGCTATTGATATCTGTATTACACAGCAACTGGGAATACTCCATTGTAACACTGGCAGCCTGACACAGGCATTTATTCCTGACTTTTATGGCACAATTATATATACAGGCAGTACTACCATTACTATAATGTTCATTTCTTACTGCTAATAGTAGGGGGTATTCTGTGCTCACCATATTGCCAATGCAGCTGGGCCAGTCACTAGGCATGAACCTCAGCATTTGGGACCTCTCTGCAGCAGCTGTATGGGGAGACATCACTCATTAATCACACCTGCACAGTCTCAAGATGAACTTTTTTCATATTTAGAGATACATAAGACTGCTTACTTACATACAGGTGGAACATCCTGTGCTCGGGCTTCTTGGATCCACTGGTCTAAGAGTGCACTCCTCTTCTGTGTCAGGTCATTATGGTGATGAAGTACCCGCTCACCAGTCCGGGGTATGCCAGTGGCACTGGTACGATCACGTGCAAGCTGGTCTCAGGCCTCTGCTTTGTACTGCGAGCCCTGGTACTGGCCCTGCAGCAGCATGCCATCATGGTTTTTAACTAGAAGCCCAACCATGACCCTGGACTCCTGAATGCCCCAACGTTGAGCTCGGAAGCGCACACCTTCACCAACGCCAGATATTTTGGTCCTGCTATGTGCAATTCCAAATGGTTATAGCTGTATTCCCATCTGTGCAGTTTAAAAAGGGGCAGTTTTCACACACCTTTTCTTGATTGGCTGGTTTTAATATGCTGTACTATGCCTAGCTCCATGCAAATCTGCATAGCAATGCTTACACCAGCTAAGCAGAGCTAAAAGCAGGTAAGCAATACTTACACTAGCAAAGTATTGCTTAAATCTATTTTTTTCATTACATTTATAAATTATTTTTTACATTTATATTTCACATATTCCCACCCCTACTGTGCTATATGTGCGCCATATGATTGACATCTATCATTCAAATTCCTTAAAAAATTATTAAGTAGAGGGGGGATTTGAACCAAGCATGTTTTACATGCTATACCATGGCAGTACCACTATGCTACAGCAATTTGAGGACATTTTCTATCACAGTAGCATTTGTTTATGATTTTCAGGATTTCAGCCAGGCTAAGCCTAGCGGAGCACTATGCAAACAAGCTGTGCACTGCTTAAACTTCAGATTTATTTGATGAAACAAAAAATTATTACATTTTTTAATTTCTCTTCCTTTCCTCTTGCCCTACTGCTTCAGTGCATGTAGGGCAAGAGTGCATACATTTGGGGGTGTGCACTTGAAGGCCACTGCCTTTTAGCTGTTTATATTTTTATCTTTCCTTTTCAGTGTCCACGGACACTGAAATGTTGCTATTTACATTTCAGTGTCTGTGGACACTCGTTTACTATATAATATTAGAGCCAGGCTCTAATATTATATAGATTGACACTCATCTGTGTCAGAAAATGACATATGGCACTTTCAGAGTGAAGGATGTTTCAGGTGCAGGCACTACTGACACACCCCTTCCTCTCGCTCCTGGTTCTTGTCCATTTAGATTAGATAGCAGCACACCTTCACGCTTATGCAACGTGCACTGCTGTCCTAAATGGACATAAACCACTCCGTGCAAGAATAGCCTTATTCTTGCATGGACCTTCGTGAATCCAGGGGTTAGGATATATAATTAGCAGGGGGAATGTAGGGTTCTGGTGGGGGGGGGGGCTTGCCCACTGCAAAAAAAATGTTTTTATTTTAAATTCATTACAGCTAAGTGATGCCTCCAGTTGATTTGGCAGTTATATCCTACTGATGTCTCTAGGCACTACATATTTCTTGTTAATATTTGCATTAATAATTTGAAAATCATGTTACATGTGATGTATTAAAATGTTTTATTTTAAAGAGTACACAATGGCAAACACAACAGTATTAATATTTGATCTCTGTCTATTGCAGGTAAAGAGATATTAATTGTTATTTCTATAATATTTATTTATATAGCTATACATTTCATGATTTTCAAATAGCTTAACAATAAAGTACCACAGACAGAACTCCTTACCTCATATGAAAGCTCTCAGTTGGATGGACAAAATGCTGCTGACAGTACATGTGTAACATGAGTGGTCGTTGAGATATTTTAAGTTGTTTACAAAATATTGCAAACTTTTACTGTCATTTCTAAAATTCAGTTTTAAGACCTAAAATCTAAAGAATTCTATCACTACAAAAATAATTTGTGCAGAAGAGTTTACCATTCACACCTGTTTAGTAATCCCTGTGGTTCCAGAGATAAGAACATTTGTTGGAAATGTGAGGACATTCTATCAGAAAGCTTAGGCTCCACCCACTGGAGGCTAGATTGCAAACTTCATGGGCTCCTGTGCAGGGGATGAGTTAATGTAATGTCTGCCTGTGACGAGGTTGCTTCTTGGCACATGAATGGTAGAACATCGACATTTCCATTTTTGAGGTAATGTGATTTACCTTTCGGATGCTGACATTCATTTTTGTTGACCAAACTAAGGTAAACTGTAAATATATATATACTTTGCATTCTGTACTTGGCAGTCAGAGGAAGTAATATAATGCACTTTTGATCCTGTGTAGGTGAAATGAATGCTGCACACCAAATTTGCTTCTTCCTGTAGTGATTTTTGGTCATGGTTGTACAACCATAGAGTCAGTACACATACCGAACCCATTTTTAGTGTGTAGGGATGAAGCCTCCCACTTAAATGTTGTGTTGTTTAATTTAGCTTTCTGTTCACAATAGAAAGATGTATGCATTCCTTTTGCAATCAGAATGATTTCAGCAATATTTTTTTTAACTATCTGTGTAGTAAACATGCAAACATTGATGAAATGTGCATCAGTGCAATGGCAGATCGACTATTGTGTTATGTAAAATGCATTAGCAGTATGGCTAAGGAATGGCTCAAAAAAGCATAGAAGGTCAAAATATGAATAGGCAATGGCAGTTGGATAAATCTATTTCCTGGGTTTTCAAATGCACCTTTTCATAAGCAGAAAAGAATGTAGCAGCTGAAGAGTTGATTTAATCTTGCTAGGCTACCAAACATTTATCAGCCACCCTGAGCATCATGCTGACTAAAAGTACATGCGAGAAGCTGAAATTGAAGTCACAAGATGCAATATGGTACCATACATTGGGTCTATATTACCAGATCAAAAGATGTTTTCATCGAACACCTTTTCATTGACAAATAAACAGCGAACTCGCAAAACTCTGAATGGCCACTTCAATTAATTTTTCCCAGGGAAAAAAAATTGCTTGGCCAATCAAATGCCAAACAAACTCTCAGACCCTATGAAGTGGGAAGCTTCACCCATCACACCCCCCAGATGTGGAAGGATTGTTTCCCCCACAATCCCCCTAACTAAATATACCATCTCCAGATCACACTACTGTGGAGAAAAAGGCAAATTCCTGATGATGGCCAAGCATTTTTCCCCTGGGAAAAAATGTGTTGAAGTGGCCATTCAGAGTTTTAGGACGTCACTATTTATACGTTGATGAAAAGTCGTTCGATGAAAATGCCTTTTGACAAGATAATATAGACCCCTGCACAAAAACTCTTATGCACAAAAGGTCACTCTTCGCACAAATGAATCACAAATCAAACCTTCAAGAGTCAAAATCAGAAACACTGAAATGGAAGCTGTCTGATTTGGATTTCATGGCAGTGGAACAGAAAGGAAGTAGAAAAGAACTGGTGCCCCAGCAAAGCACAGTAACATATTACAGCCAAGAAACAACTGCTCAGGTAAGAGAAGTGCTGAAAGTGACTCAAGTAGTTTAAGCAAGGAAAAGTAACAGCAAATAGCAGTTCAATAAGGAGAAAGAGTCTGGGGAGGATATGACTCAAAATTAAAAAAAAACACAGAGAAGACTATGATGGATGCCACAGAAAAGCACACTGAATGGATCAGAGGCAAGAAAGAGAAAGGACAGATGTCAGAAATGGGAATGAGTAAGACAGAAAAGAAGAAAACATTGCTGGATGGGATGGCCAAAGTTCTCTAACACATGCAAGCAACAAGACAATAAGGAGCTAGAAAGGGAATGGAAACAATGCCAAAAAAAATAGAGAGAATGGATAAGAAAGAAAAGAAGGAGAAAAAACTGCTTGGAACAACCAGAGCCCCTAGACACGGGGAAATAACAAACAGAGTATGGCACAAAAGAAAAGGTTCATAGAATCATAGGTTCATAAGTAAGTTTTAGGAAATTAATCAACAGACCATTACAAACTTAACAATATATATATATATATATATATATATATATATATATATATATATATATATATATGGTACCGCTAGCATAAGAGGATAGACTGGAGGAGAATTTGAGGCTACCCATTCAATTATCTAGGTTTACCCTAAAGTTGCAATGGGGCTACTCTGATTGACTTGTACTGGAAGTTTGTTCCAGATATGAGCTATACATTGGGATATGAATCCATCATGCAAACATGTCTTATTTATTTGCTGGTGAATGTGTAATTCCTTCAGATGGGTATTGAGGTACCATTTGTATTGTGAAGAAATTTTAGGTCAAACAGGACTGCATCTTTTATTGCTCTAAAAGCTAGAAACTGATCTCCATGGAGAAGTCCACAAGACTAAGTACAGACAGAGAGGGCTGCCAGTCTTTCCTGATAACAATTTGTGAGGTCACTGATCTTTTTAAGTTATGAAACTCTGACGTTTCTCAAGTAAAGTGATATGCTTAGGCATAAATACTAAAAGCTAATATGCAATTAAAAGGTATTTAAGACTTCTTTGGATCTAGTGAAGAAATTGGCTGAGCATGATAAAAGACTTTCCAAACTACTACAGAAACACAATAGTCAAATGATAATGAATTATCATTTCATCTGGAGTACATAGATCACTTTTGCCAGTGTCTGATGGGAGGTGAAAAGCTTTTATTTTATTTTTTTTTAAACTAAAATGAACTATGCTACATTGCATTGCAATTATAATTAACATGGCATATTCCATGCTGGGGCAAGACTTTGTCAGTAGATTATCAAATAAAACATCCAGTTTACAGTTGACTACAAACTTAGATATCCATAGGCCAAAAGTGTTGGCCTGTATGTCTGAGAGGTAGATGCCAAATAGGGGATGGCTCAACACTGAGCCCTGTGGTCCACCACTTGTAACATACTGGCTTTTAGAAGTGGCACATGTTACTATAACCACATGGGATCTGTCAGACAACCACTTTGCTATCCACTGCAGTACATAAGATTTATATTCAAATTTGCAAGTCTGATAATAATGCTTGTATGAGCAATAGTGTCAAAGCCTTTGGCCACGTATAGAAATGCTGTTTGTACTCATAGTACTACTGCATGGGTCACAAGAATAAATACTGAACATCAACCATTTTAACATCCTTCACATCTGTCCAGATTTTTGCCTCACATTTTTGGTCTGTTCTCATAAAGTTTGTGGTTTTCTGACAAATCACTAAGAATTAAAGTGATTACGTAATGACATACATTTTAGTTTTAGACTTATATCCTGCAGAAAATGCATGCTATCACAAATCCTGTTATCTTGGTAACTAAGCTTCTAAGAGTAATATTTAGAATTTCTCCCTATTTTTGGAACTTTGTCTTCTCCATTATTTTAGACTTTGCCCAGATTTCATGTGCTAAGATGCTGAGAGGTATGCATGTAAAGGATTTCCCATTGCAATACTAGGATAAAACGATATCAAAAAGTAGGTATCCTCTGTGACCATAACAAAGCCAAAGCAAAGGCTCATCCACTCCGGATGTATAAAGGATGACTCTCAGCTAATGGGTGGTTCTGTAAATAGAAGTGCACTTAAAATGAAGACACATGTATTTCTTATAATCACTTTTACATCAGATATTTGGCAAATGTTGCAACTTTGCATATATCTCATTGACAATACCTGAATCAATGAATATGCCAGATGGTTCTGTCCGCATGCCAATGTTATACCAACCAGCAAGCAATAACATATTGGTTGTGTGACCAAATGTAAATATTATGGAAAGATAAAGCTATGTAAAGGTGACATGTATAACTTCTGTGCTTCTGTGTCATTGAAATTCTGAAATGATTGCCATTATAGTTGCACTTCTCCCAGAGTTCTATGTTATTTTTGCTTATACACAATTTATGTTTAAAACTATGCTCTTTTACATGGTTAGTAATGTCCAATTATTGCTGATAGTGGTCTTAAGGCTAGTCCACCCACATGCTTAACAAAAATTAAAAATAAGTAAAGAAACAAGCATTAAAAGAGGCAGCTGAAGTTTGAGTGAGTGCTTCATGGCAGAAAGACAGATGAGAAAATGCTTTTCATTTTCTCATGTTTATGGTTGCAAAATGTGCAGGTGTGAAGCTGTAAAAATGCTTTGAATTCACTTAATTCTTATTTTTTATTGTAAAACAAATTCATCTTTAAAGGACACACATATTAAAGTTAGAGCTACAAAATTAAAAGTTCATGAATAAGGTGAGGGAAGATGTCTCTGTATGAGAGTCTGGGTAAAAACATGCAAGCTGGCAACTTAAAAAAGCAAAAGTAAGTAGAGTTATGAAAGTTGTGAAAGTAACAGCACAAACCAACAGTGTCTGATAGAAAATATTCAATGTGGGAAGGTAGAACTGAACCAGCACTCTGCTGTGCAGGTGTCTACATACATTCAGTCTAGTACTATTTGAAGGTGAAGAGGCAGGCAGAAATTTACAATATAAAAAAAGTAATACATCAAGGAAATGGCAGCGGTGGTAATAAGGAGGAAGAAGGATCAAGATATCTGTAACGGAAAGTCACATAAAATTATTGAACTCTGACTTTAGCATAATACACCTGAGATCAATTAGCAGTGAGGCTCCTAAAACAGGAGTGCAGAGGATAGCTCTGCCTTCCTGGTGTAAGGGACTTGTGATTTCCCAGCGACTAACTGCATCTATGCAAGTTGAAGCTTGCATGATGACAAGCACCGATGCTGGGAGGATGTAGACCTGGCATTTTCAACCAGTGTAAAAGGTAAAACTTCAATAGAAAACTACAGAAAGGTAATTAGATTCTTAGTCAGTAGAACAAACTAGGCAAGGCCAGAATCTTATATTTCAATATTAAAAAGTTATCTTCCAAATCGTAGTTCTTACAGAAAGTCTCACAAGAAACTGAATTAAAATAAAAAAACATCAAATGGATAAAGGCAGTGTATATATACAAAAAAACTCCAGAATGGTAATTTACATAAAAGGGGAACTCGCTTGGTGAGTACCCACTGAAAGAAGAAGAAAGCAGGGATGCCCACTATTACCAGACTTATTCAATCTACTAGTGTAAATGCTTGCACAGAAAGTTACAGAGAGGTGGGAAAACTTAGAAACAAACATTGGAGGAAGATGTCTTTTTACTTTTAGTGACATTTTAATAGTTAAGGATATGGCAGGAAACACTAAAGGAAGTGCTGGTGCATATGAATAGTTTTGAGGAAGAAGTAAGCCTAGAATGCAATGTAAAGAACATAGTTTGGGTCAGATGTGAGAATTGTCTCCTCTGTTCCCCTGGAAAAACCTCACCACATGTGAATGTAAGTTATTAATTGAATTAATACACAAACATTATTTAAGATTCGTGTGTATTGATAAGGGTGGGGGTTTAGTCGTTATTCATCAAATGGACAATGAACAATCTACTTTTAATTTATTAGATGATGATGCTTATTCTGAGGTATCAATTAATGAAATTCATGTTGTTTATTACAGAACAGATGCATTGTTATGTGATATGTTAATGCATGAAGAAATTAGCCCTGAACATTATAGATTTTTAATAGTCAAGGATGATTTCATACCAAAGCTCTTTGATGTGCACAAATCCATAAGAGCATTGAAAACTCACCTTTTCAACCAATTGTTGATGCAGGTAGCTCAAAAACTATTTTTATGGCCAGGTATATAGATTATCACTTGAAAGAATTAGTGTATGATAAGATCCCTCATATATGAAAACATTTGTGAGAATTCTCGAAGAGACTAATAATTTGTCCAATACCAAAGACTTGATACTTTTAAAAATTGATGTCCAAGATTTATTTGCATGTATTCCCCATGCAATGAGCTTTGAACTGTCAATGTGTTGATTGCCCTAATGGAGATGGTATTGATGAATAATTATTTCTTCTTTGAAGGACATTATTTTCGTCGAGCAAAGGGTATAGCAATGGGGCTGCATGTGGCCCATTATAAGCAAATATTGCATTATTTTCATCAAGGAAAGGGTACAGCAATGGGGGCTGCCTGTGGCCTATTTTATGCAAATATTGTTATGGCAGCATGAGAAGAGCGTTATATTTTTAATAGAGCTTTAAGATTATCTTGGACTATTTATACTCATTTCCTTTATGATATATTTATTGCATGGTCTGATGATATAAAAAAAATAGATGATTTTATTAATTGCATAAATTGTATGACAACTTTTTTGAAATTTACATATACGAGTACTGATTCCAGTGCATATCTCACCGTTAAGCATTCCCAGCAACCTTTAATTTTTCAGCTTAATTCAAACATTTATAGAAAGCCAATGTGTTCAGATACACTCTTGCATTTTGCTAGTAGCCATACAGTCCACCTGAAGAAAGCAGTGGTCAAAGCGCAGCTGATTTGAGCAGCCTGGATGGTTAATTATTTTAATGATTTTATATCAGAAGAGGATTTGCTTATTAAAATATTTAAAAACTGGGGTCATCCAACTGTTTTCCTAAAACCTATTGGGGATAAAGTATTTAGGAAAAGGTTGGAAGGGTGCTATATGCCTATACTCCAGGAAAAGTGATTAAACAATTGTGGAGTTAATAATCGGAAACCCAGTGACTTTCACATTGCATCAATCTCTACAATTCCAAGATAACAACATTCATTTATCACTAGTTATTCAGTGGATAGTCCTGAAGTAGCTTGAATACTTGAGACAAATTATTAAAAATGACCATGCTTTATTGGCACAGCTTGGATCAGTCACATATATTGTTTGTAAAAAAAGGCTATAATTTTAAAAATGTATTTGATAGTATGGGGATTATAAAGGGAAATTTGGTATCTAAAATGTTTAAATGTGGACTGTGTTGACAATACCCCTATGTGATGGAAGGGGAAATGTTTATTGTCAGAGACAGAATTTTCAGGGTCTGTGGTAAATTTAATTGTGAAAGGAGCAAAATCATGTGTGTTGCTTTATGCCAAAAATGTGATGGATTTTTATATAGGGAAATCCAAGTGGCAGCTAAGAGACCATATTTATAAACATGGGTATGACATCCAACAAATGTAGAACAAATGCACTTTATAAACATATTGTTGACTTTCCTGGCCACCATTTTAAATGTTGTCTTATAAAGCAAGTTAAACATCAAGTTTGGGGTGGTCCATGGAAAATTTGCTGAGAAGAACAGGTATTATGATGGCAAATACAATTTAATGCCACAGTATTCCTGGGCTTAAATGACATCATTTTTATACAATCCCTTTTTAAAAAGAAAATGTATATTAAGTAAATAATATTATTTTATTATCTTGATATTTATATTAATACAGTTCTTGATGTTTAGTTAACATAATTTTAACTTCAAATGGTTGTAGCTTCATGATATAAACAGCATTTTATGATTTGTGCATTAGTTATCCTTCTGTATTGTGACTGGTCATGAGCTTCTGTTTTATGTATAAAATAAGGGTGGGTTTTGCCACTTTTTATCTGATGAAGCCTAGAATGTAATGTAAAGAATATAGTTTGGATCAGATGTGGGACAAAGGTGGGTAAAGACATATTACAGCTTATTCATTACAAGCTAAGTGATGTTTTTTAAGGCTTAAAGTTTAAAATACAGTTTGCAGAGCAAAAGAAGAGAACTACAAGCATGTAAAATAGAAGATAGAGTAGTATTTTGCAAACATGGAAAAAGCATAGAAGGCATTACAACAGATAGAATAAGCCTTTTACAAATTATTATCTGTAACAAAATTGGCTATGTGCAGAGACATATGCCTATGACAGGGAAGGAAATGCATAAAAGAAATGATAAAAGTTGTACAATTAATGTATGTGGAAAGATAAAAGGCCAATAATACCAGAGACATAGAGAAAGAAAGACAGCCACAAGCCAAGGGAGATATGAATAACTTACAAGATTCACCAGTTGGTTAGCAAAAAGGTAGATCAATCAGCAGAACGGCAAAGAACTTTAAAAATGAATGCAAGGCAAGAAACAGATATTTTAAAAATAATTTCTGTATAAAAAAGATACTATTTGAACATATTTGCAATCTCAAAAGACCTGTAAAATATCTGATTTGAACATTTTCCTTTTCAAAATCACACCATTGTGTTTTGTGCTCTCTTATTTCTCCAAGGTCTTCTAAGCTTCATGCAGACTTGATTATTTTTATATGATATGTAAATTAAATCTAAAAGTTTATGTATACTGTAAATGCATACAAAACAATTAAAATTACTGTGCTCTTATTCTCTTACTAGTAAAACTGCAAAGTTATTAGCCTATATTTTTATAAAAGGTGGTTTGAAATAATGGCCTTTTTCATTATTTTGCATGCTTCTAGTCGTAAATGTTCTTTGCCTTCTACTGTCACCACATGTCCTGATAAACAGTACATAATTCTATGTTTTATTTACAGGATACCTACTAAATATAAGTTTTGTTGTTACAGTAAGCACGTGCAAGATAATTAATTAATATTAAAATATACCAGGACTTAATCTCTTTATAGCTTAGGCTATGGATCTTATTGTTTCAAAATATAATAAATAAGATCTGAAATGATTATATAACTTGTTGCTTTCCAAAGATGTGAATATTGACCAAAAATATTTATTATTAAATAACATTATTACCAGTCAGGAGATAGAGTATGGCATAAAACAGATGAAGAAAAGGTTAATAATAGTCTGATACAAAAGACTGGTGGGAAATCACATGAGCAAGTGAAAGAGAGGCCTGAAGCAAGAAGGAACGAGGAATACCAGGCTGGTAGAGATCATAGCACATGATGAAGTAGACCGAGTATGCTGCAGGGAAGGAAATTAAAAAAAAAGACAATGTAAAAGACAAAAGAGACAGAAGAAGGAGAAAACAATCAGTAAATTAGCACTAAGTCAAGAATGCAAGACAATGTATAAAGCACCCAACACCTATAGTGTCATAGCCAAGAAATGAGAAAAGTAGAAAGGCAAATGTAGAACAGGCATGATCTGCAAAAACTTAGAAAAATGAAGAAGAAGATGAAACAAAGAAGTTAAACAACACATTGAAATGTGTAGATCATTGGGAGACTGTAGATAAAGACTGTGAGGCACTGATACTGGCACAAGAATGTCAAACCTAAGATCCACCTATGGGGTTAGAAGGGAGAATGATAATTTTAAACAGCTGGTATAATGTAAAATGTATACTAATGGTATATGGGTCTACTTCTAAATTTTGAACTTTCACAACTTTTAATTTCTTATGGTCAAGATCATAAGAGTGAAGTTTTGAAATTTCGAACTGTTTAAATGGAGATCACTGTACAGTGCAGAATGGTATATTTACCATTTTCTGCGCTGTAGTGCTATCTCAGAGTTTGTATATTTAATTAGCAATCAGTGTGGGGGGTGCAGGGGGGCTTGCTCCCTCCACTGCAAAAACATAAAAAAATATATATTTTTTTAATTTAAATTTCAATGTTTCAAAACTTTGATCTTATTGTCTTGATCCTAAAAATGTGAAATTGTGAAAGTCCTAGATTTAGAAGCAGACCCTGGAATAATGAAAAGGAGTGTGAAGGCATGAAATGCTAGAGGTGCAATGAAGCAGGAGTGGATATAATATTCACAAAACAAACATATAAGCATCTTTCAGTGCAAGCAATGTTTGACGCAGGTTCATAGCTCCACAAAAGCAGCACTACGAAAGTTACAGTTTTCAGAACATTGCATTTCTAGCGCTTTTTATCTCACATTAAAAGCTTCATGAACTAGAATTAGTTCCAATCATTACTGTGTATTAATGCATCTTGAGATGAATTTCTCGGATCTACTTCTCTTAAATGCTAATAAATCAGTTATGCTCAGGTGATGCAGTATAATCCTCAATGCTGAAGGGAGACAAATTGTTCAGGAAAGAGTGATGGAAGAATGAAACAGAATTTGGGGAAGGACTGATTAACAGATAGAAGCTTTGCGTTCTAGGCATGTGAAAAAGACAAGTCACTGTTGAAAATGTATGAGTACATGCATTAATCCCTGCAGGGCAAGTAAAGAATCACATCACAAGACACTGAAAATGTAATGGGGAACAGATAATCAACAACTAAATAAGAGTAACAGCAGCAAAAGAAAACCAACACAGTAAAAGAGAAATAAAGCTGGCCTGTGGATTCAAGGGAGTACCTCAATGTGACAAGCTGAGGTCTAGGTGTACAGTACCACTTACTGAAAAATATGTCAAACAAAAACAGGACACAGAAGTAAAATCGCAAACAGAAGAAACCAAAAATTACTTAAAAGGAAAGAAAAATGGTGAGAAGAGAGTCACCTAGTATGGGGTACCTAGTATGGAGTATTGTAACACTGCTATATATAATTGAAAGATATAACCAACAACTGTGTACCAAATGCATAACTTGAAGCATCTGCAACATTGCATGTGCACACATTATTTCAAATGTAATAAAAAACATAATAAAAACTTGCATCATAAATCACACTCTAGGTGAGTTGAAGTTGGACTACCAGGTAGAACCAAACCCTGTTATCATCATTAACCTGGATCTGGCATTTCTAAACTCTTTTTCTCTCATCAAAACATTACGCAACATGCCACCTTTATCCTGTCAAACAACAGATATGCAATGTGCCACCTATATTCTGTCAAACAAATTATTCAAATTATATATATATATATATATATATATATATATATATATATATATATATCGGCAGCTGAAAGTAACCTACTCCTTGTTTAGCCTGGTGAGTGGGACATCAGTGTGCCTGACTACAGAGTCACCTATGACTAGTGTGTTGTGTACGTTGTTTTGCCTTATTGGTTGTGGTTGAGTGGCATACTGAGTCTGCAGGCTATGTGTCATTTGGGTTGTGTTGGGGGATGGAGGTTGCTTGCGTTTCTGCTTTGGACGTCTCTGTTGCTTAGCAGATTATTAATGAGAGCCTCTGCAAATGTTTTTTTCTTTCTATGTGTGGATTTTGGTGGTGTAGATTTAGTGAGACTATATGGTGTAGATTTAGTGAGACTATGAGATGAGTGTGGTGTGGTGCAAGTGTTTACCTTCTCCTCTTGACTGTCAAGTTCAGTCTTGATTGGAGAAAGACTTACCTCCAATTTGGCTAGATAAGTGCATCTCTCACAGGTTGTAGTGTTGGGTGGTAGGAGGAGAGGGCTGACTGTGTAAATGAGGCAATTTCTACATTGCCCCAAGATGCCCAGATTTATCAGATTGGAGAGTAAAAGAGAAAAAAAGCTGGCATGTGTATTCAAGGGAGTACCTCAATGTGACAAGCTGAGGTCTAGGTGTACAGTACCACTTACTGAAAAATATGTCAAACAAAACCTAACCCACGCACTCAGGTCACTCCACAACAAGTACAAATATGACTTGGCCATTGTCCATGTTGGTGTGAATGACCTGAGACGTACCTCCCTGGACTACATGAAAAGAGACATGGAAGAGCTCTCCGATCTTGTAGCCCAGGCAGGTATGACACTAGCCCTGAGTAGCATTCTGCCATCACCCAGAATGATGCCGCAGTACAAGGACAAATTGATTGACTTCAACAATTGGCTAAGCTTCTGGTGCCATTCTAAAGGGATCCAGTATCTGTCTACCTGGGATGACATGGTCGACAGACCACGATGCTTTGCCACAGATGGCCTGCACCTGTCACCGCTGGGATTCCGGATACTGGCTAAGATTCTTGCCGCCCCTATAGTGCCTTTTTTAGGCAAGGTTCAAATGACAAATTCACCACCATAACAGGAACAGGCAAGCAAAAACTGAGGGTGATGCTACTCAATGCTAGAAGTCTAAATCTCAAAATGCACTCACTCAAGGCACTCCTTAAAATGGAGAACATCGATATCTGTGCAGTGACTGAGACCTGGTTCAAGGCTCCAGAGAGCACCCCTGCACTACCAGGCTATAACTCATACCACACTTTTCGGCCATGTAACCTGGACTGGAACACCAAAGGTGGAGGTGTGTCTATATTCATTAAGGATATCCACACCTCCAGGCTAGTTGCTCAGCATAATGCAGCCGGGGTTATCCAAGTGCAACTAACTCTGGGCAAAACTGCAATCCAAATCATAGCTTGCTACAGATCACCCACCATGCCCCAGGATTCCCACTCCTCTTTTCTTGATGTACTGGAAAATATTAAAGTTCAACCAAACACCCTAATAATGGGTGATTTCAACTACCCCACCTTTAACTGGGAAAACTACTCATGTACCAACTCCTTCGCTCAACACTTTCTAGAATTCATAAACTCCAATGCCCTGGATCAACATATCCACACCCCCACCAGGGGCAACAAAATCCTAGATCTAGTCATTACCAACATGAATGACTGGTGTTCCACACGTGAAGTCAAAGCATCATTGGTCCGATCCGAGCATAAGCTAATTACCCTGGATATCCACATCCTGCCCCCACCCCCCATTAAGGAAACCATGGTAAAAAATTTCTCCAAAGCCAACTTCATGCTTCTTAAGACAGAAGTGGTGAACTTCATGACACCTATGCAGATGGACAATACAGTTACGACTACTGAATCCTACACAATTGCACATTATAAGCCCTTACATGAGTGCATGAATCGTGCTATCCCAAACAGAACCGAGACGCTATCCTCCAAAAAAGGGAGCCAATCTGGTGCTCCCCTGCCATAAACAAACTGTACAACAGAAGGAAGAAACTGTTGCAAAAGAGAGTAAAATCCCATGAGTGGAGGCGCTCCCTGGTCAGCCTCAGTAAGAAGCTGTGATCCCTGATAAAATCCTCCAAAGCTAGTTATGAAAACAAAATCACCACTGATTCTAAAGACAACCACAAAGCATTCTATAGCTATGTCAAGAATCTCAATGGCAACACTCAGATCTGTTCTGAGTTACAGCACAATGACACTAAATATGCAGACCCAACTGATATTGTCAACATCCCGACAGACAGGTTCAGTGCTATCTTTACCTCCCTCTCACCCCCTAAAGAGCCTATCTCTATACCGGAAGAATGCAAAGTTCCTGTAATCACAGCTGCACAGGTAAAAAACACACTCTCCAAAGTCAAGAACACAGCATCCATGGGAACGGACAACATCCCAGGCTGCGTTCTACACAAACTACAGAATGAACTGGCACCCCACCTAAGTACCATGTTCAATCATAGCCTCACCTCAGGCTTTGTACCTGCTGAATGGCGCACAATGATGGTTATCCCACTCCACAAGTGGGGAGCCACCACGGACCTCGGGAACTACTGCCCCATTAGCCTGATGAGCCTGGTCTGCAAGGCCATGGAACATATTATCATGGAACTTATAAACAAAGACAATGGTAATCTCCAAACTCTGGACCCCACCCAGTTCAGGTTTGTAAAAGGCAGATCATGTCTCCTAAACCTGACATACTTCTTTGAAGCAGTCACCAAAGCCGTTGACAAGGGTAATGTGGTTCATACAGCCTATCTAGATCTTGCCAAGGTTTTCGACACCATCCCCCACTCTAGAATTATAGATAAACTAACTAAACTAGGAATAAATCCCTATGTCACAAGATGGGTGGCCAACTGGCTCACTGACAGCACCCACACTGTCAAAGTAGCAGACTCCAAATCTGACTTCAGACCAGTGACAAGTGGAGTACCACAGTTTTCAGTCCTGGGTCCTCTCCAGTTTGGTATCTACTTCTCTGAAGTACAGGCTAACACAGAAGGTCTTTGGCTAATGAAGTCCGCAGATGACTGCAAACTAGGAGCCATAATCAAAACTCCTAATACTGTGGACATCCTACAAAAGGGCCTCACTGAGACAGATGCCTGGTGTCAAAGCCATGGCCTCAAGCTCAATGCCAAAAAATGCATTGTCATCCCCTTTGGTAAAAACTCTGTACCCATGAACTACAACATAGGCGGTCTATACTTAACATCGAAAGTGTGATAAGAGACCTTGGGACACAGGTGGACAGTAGTCTCTCCTTTGATAATCACATTGCCACAGTAGTCAGGAAATTCTTCTATGTGGCACACCTCATCACAAATGGTTTCTCATCCAGAAAAAAAGAGGTCATTGTTCCCCTCTACTCATCACTCATTAGACCCATTATAGAGTACAACGCCCCTTTTGGTATGTACCTCACAAGACATCTACAACAACTGGAAAGGCCGCAGAAATACCTCACAAAGAGGATTACCAGCCTCAAACAGATGCCCTACGCAGACCGCCTCAATAAACTCCAGCTTTACTCCATCGCATATCGCCTACTCAGAGGTGATCTCTGCCTGACATACAAAGCTATGTCAAACCCAGAGCTGTTGGACATGCTCCACTTAAAGAAATCCCAATCTCTCCGAGCTACACGCTCTAGGGACGTAAACCTTGTCACCACAATAAACAGAACATGCCGGAGGGATAGATTCCTGTCCCAGAGACTTTCCATACTCTGGAATAAACTACCTATCTATATCAAACAAAACTCCTCATTAGCACTCTTCAAGAAAAATCTTGATGACTGGATGGGAAATAGGAAATTCACCCCAGAGATCACCTCTTTGGCTAGGCTCGACAGTGGCACAGAAAAATAATTTTCTTGGATGGCAAAATCCAGGGTACCTTTTTGTCTGGGCTTGTATAGGCCCCAGGGCCGATAGCCTAGTACCTACCTATGAACCTATGAACCTATATATATATATATATATATATATATATATATATATATATATATATATCATATCGGTTCCTATCAGTTCGTCGAAACTTCAGCAGTTCGAACCCCATATGGTTGAACTGTGAAGTTCGAAAACTGATTATCGTGAAGCCGTGGAACACTGAATTTTTTCCCAGGGAAAGAATTTGGTGGGCTGTTTCTGTGGCTTTGCGATTTTCAGCACTGTGGTGGAAAGTTATGGGTCAGGTTCAGGAAAGTGTGCGATTGTGTGGACATTAGGGTTAGGGTATGAGTTAGGTGAGTTAGGGTTAGAGCGTGGATGAGGTGGGTTTGCGATAGTGACAGACTTTAGGGTTAGGGTGTGATAGGTGAGTTAGGTTTAGGGAGTGGGTCAGGTGAGTGTGTATAGTCATGGACCTTAGGTTTAGGGTTTGGGTTAAGGTAAATGGATAGATATTAGTGTATGTACAGTTTATTGTAGGGTTAGATGTAGGATTTTAAGTGTATGTGTGTCGATTGCTGTTTTTTTGGTGTGCTTGTGTTGTGTGTGTGTTTCTTGGAACAGTAATTTTTTTCCCTGCAAAAAAAAAAATCACTATTTTAAGCCTTCGATGGTTTTGCACTTCGAAGTTAGAAGTTCAAACATATGGTGTTCGAACTTCTGCTGTTTCGATGAAATGCTATAGACCCATATATATATATATATATATATATATATATATATATATATATATATATATATATATATGTGTGTATACATATATATATATATATATATATATATATATATATATATATAATATATATATATATATATATATATATATATATATATATGTATATATATATATATATATATATATATATAGATATATATATATATATATATATATATATATATATATATATAAATATATATGTATATATATATATATATATATATATATATATATATATACATATATATAATTTTCTCCCTCTATAAAAGTGTTAGTTGGCAGTTGCGCTTACAATAGCTTTAGAACTCAGGCCAGACTTAACAAGCCACAACTAGACTGAGCCAGCATTCAAGCTGACTTATTAAACATAATGCCTGCACATTTTAGAAAAAAATGTTGTTATAACTGCCTAAGCAGCTATTTTGATTCAAATACTTCTAATCTATGCTATTCTGTACAGCAAGGAAAAGGGTGGCTTAATTACCACATTTTCTTTTCTTCTATACTTTTAAACAATAATTTCTTCCTAGTATGTCATCTAATATCACAAAATGTATAGTGGTGTTTCAAAGAAATCACTATTTGCACTAATCTTACTTACCTCAAGCTCTCTTCTCTAAACATCATATGTCTCTGGAATTCATTCTGCACTACTCAGACTGTTGTTTAGTGTCATATTACTAATAATATCACATATTCTGTTAGACATTTATTGATGATCAGTCATTTCTAACCTTTAAATTTATATCACTACTTAAACCTCCTCCAAGCACACCATCAGTTACTGCTACTCCAGCCATACCTCTCAAATGAGACTCATTTTGAGGAATATTCCTCTTGCCGAGTCTTAAAACTTCTGTTTCAAATGGTTCCACATTGAAATGGTTTGTTAAGAAACATTTTAACAAATATCCATGGCAAATTAAATTGAATAATCCTAAATCATATAATTCTTTAAAAAATAAGTATGAAGAAATTGCTAATAGCCAGGTTTTGAGCTTCCTATCTGAAGTCATTAGTTAATGTTCCATATATTGCCCATTCGTTCACCGCTGTAAGTATTCCCATTGCATTCGTAGTAACATGCTTGAGTTATGTACAAATGGGATCTGTGAATCACACGGCCTTGCCTATATTTTGAAAAAAAATGAACAATCAAAACAGATTTTCAAACTTCTCAGCCATATAATGAAATGCCCAGTTCACTTTCACACATATAGTTATGTGCAGAAAAGTCTATATGTGTTTAAAGGGATGAATGCTATTTGATTTTTTAACAAAATGTCTTTATTCATTAGCAAAGTGAAGTGTACATCTTTTTTGCAGTCCATATGCATTTCACCACCTTTTTATCATTGGTGGCAAATTCCATCTTTTTTCTAGTTTATTTTTCTAAATCAAAATTAGTGTCTTGTCCAATACCAACGTTCACATTATTCTCTTTTCTTCCTCCACTTGACTAATAAAATTGTGATTTTAAAAGCAAATGTATTTATTTATTTTGATGCTTTAATAATCTTGTGTTTCATACACTTTTTTGCTTTGTATGACACCTACATGTAATTTTGCCTTTCTCCCCTTCCTAAAGGAAAATGGTAACCATTTCAAATGTCAGGACCTACTAGAGAGTCCCAAAATGTGGGGCCTGAATGGCCAAAAGAATGGACTTACCAAGGCCAAGATGCCATTTCTTGGAATATTCAATTTTCTCTGCTATATGGAAATCTCATAGTTGGTGTATGTAAGTTCAGGGTGCAGGTGCAGGGGGGCTTGTCCCCCCACAAAAAGAAGTTTTAAGGAGAAGAGAGATTTTCAAGATTTATGCTTCTCTTGTGTTTTCTGTCTTTTTTGTTAAGCTTGTCAGAACTTAGCATTTCAAGTGCTGATATTTCAATAGGGAGCCGAGGAAAGCCGTACCACCAAGCCCATTCTTATTTCTTCCTTAATTATGTTAAGGACTTATAAATGCTATGGTGAAATTTCATCATGAGGCTGTGGACATGAGCCTATATGGTTCTCTTAACATTTTCCACAAAATCCTCGACTGAGCGAAGCTGACTGCTGCTTCTCTGAAGTTAGTTAAACTGCTTAATGGTTTTCTATTCACTCTGTGCGTGTTCTTATATGACACCCTGTTATGGCTTTTATAAGGTTGGAAAGGGCTAAGATAGGACAGTTGGAAATAGGAGAGAGAGCAGATAAGGGGAAAACAGAAGGAACACTTTTAAGAGGGTTACACTGGAGGAAATGGGATAGAATGAATACTTTCACAAAAAACGAGTAGTCCACACAAAGAAGCTGGAGTTGCCCCTCTCAACTTAACGTTCTCAAAATTTTGAGACAATGTCCAAAGTAATGAAAATGGAATTTATTGTAAAATTAAAGCTGCAGGTAAATAACAGATAAAATAACACTGATAAGTGCTTTTGTCCCGTATAATCAGAAATACAACAGATAATTCACAGATATACAATTTCCTTTTTATAAAACAAATCAGAAAATGTCATAACATTCATGCAAGTAATGACACCCCCCCCCCAAAGACATAGAAGTTAAAAAATGCATTAAATATCATGAATAAGAACAGAATATTAATTTAAAAAAATACAAGAAATATATGCATATTTAAATGCTTCTGTATAAATTTAGTTATCTCTCTATGGCTTTTAATTTTAATAGGGAGCTAATAGAGATGTTTTCATTTAAACCTGGCCAGCTGCCTGCATCAAGACATAGCTGCCAGTATAACTCCCTTTTCTCCATTAAAAGTAATTGGGCTCCACCTCGTATTTCTGTTTTAATGCTATCAATGACACAAAATTGGAAATCATGCCCTTCATTTTCAAGAATATGTTTACTTAACGCATTTGTGTCTTTTTTTGTTCTAATGTCATACAGGTGCTCATAGATACACTTTTTTAGCTTTCAGTCTGTTTTCCCAATGTAGTAACAACAACAGTTGTTACACAGAGTGCAATATATGACTTTTTTGGAGCTACAGTTATGTATTTGGTGAATTCTGATATTTGTGTTATAAATAAGGAATATATTACCCTCTTTAATAAATTTACAAAAATTGCACATTCCACATTTACTCATGTACCCATCCTTATGTTTAGAATGGGGGTTCTTAATTTCAAAGATACTCTTTAATTTTCTACCATTTTAAAAAAACTATTGTGGGACTTATACCTATGTGTGGTCTTATGGTTTTGTCTTGACTTAAAATAGACCAATTATTTTGTAAAATGTTCTTCAATTTATAGCTATTTAGAGTGAAAACAGTAATAAAGGATGTCTTATAATATTTGATGTCCTCTATATTGTTAATAATGGCATTGGTAATGATTAGAACATTATTCATTTCATGATCTGATAGTAAGAAAAGGTAAACCCCCCTTTCTCTTTTGTTAATTACCTCCAGCAGGATATCTGTGATGAATTTGAAGGGGTAGCCTCTCTTTAAAAACATTTGTTTGAAGTTGTCACATTCACCTAAAAAGTCATCCATGGTGGAGACCATACATGCAGCAAGTACGAATTGGCCATTTATAATAGCTTTCTTTTGTTTCAATGGATGGGTGCTAGAAAAGTGCAGTAGTGAGTTGGAGTATGTGTTCTTTCTAAAAATTGTGGATGTAAATTTCTTGTTCTGATAACCTTTTGTTAAAAGAATGAAATGAAATCTGATCTAAGTCGTACGTGTAGGTAAACTTTAGAAACTTTGTAGTAGAATCAATATACAACACAAATTCATTAATGGATTCATTAGGTCCATCCCATAAGATAAAAATGTCATCAAGGAAATGAGTGTAACACCTCATATATGTGAAAAATGTTGAAGGGAATAAATGCTTCTTTTCCCATTGTGTGACAACAATGTTAGCATATAGGCCACCACAGGCTGAACCCATAGCCACTTTCTTTTGTTGTAGATAGACCTCATAATTGAATAAAATTAACATTTTAAGAACTATTTCCATAAGGTGTGTATAAACTAAAACATCAAAATGTTCAATATTTTTATTGTAAAGAAACTCAGTAAATCAATCAAAACCAATATTATGAGGTATTACAGAATAGAGGTCCTTGATGTCAATAGTTATAAACCCATATGTTTCCTTGAAAGGTATTCTATCTATTAATTCCAAAAAACTCCATGAGTCTTTACATATGTGGGGTTCACTATAAAGCAAGCTCTTTAACCTAGTATCCAAGTATTTAGCTAGGGGATGAGTAATCAAACCTTTTGCCTCCACTATGGGGCGCATTGGTGGTTGTAATAGGTTTTTATGGAGTTTGGGAAATCCAAACAGAACAGATAACTTAGGATATGAAACTGTCAAATAGTTCAGAACTTCAATGGGTATAGAACCTTCAATAAATAAATCCTGTAGTTCATTTCTGATTTTATTATATGCTCCATTTAGTTCATTTATGGAAGAGTCTGAATAGGCCTTACCACTAAGAATAAACAACATTTTCTTGTTGTAATCCTCATAATTCATTAAAACTACCCCCCCCCCCCTTGTCAGGTTTCACGATTCTGATTTTGTCCAATAAGTCCTTATTTTCCTTTATTATTTGATGCTCCTTAAAATTGGTGTCACTAAACCTTCTATTTATAGTGATGGAGTTATGAATATCCAGTTCACAATTTTTTTCAAATAACTGAATCATAGGATGAAGTGGGGAATTATTTCTTCCTTAATTATGTTAAGGACTTGTAAATGCTATGGTGAAATTTCATCATTAGGCTGCGAACATGAGCCTAAATGGTTCTCTTAACATTTTCCACAAAATCCTCTACTGAGCTAAGCTGACTGCTGCTTCTCTGAAGCTTACTTAAACTGCTTAATGTTTTTCTATTAACTCTGTGGGTGTTCTTACATGGCACCCTGTTATGGCTTTTATAAGGCTGGAAAGGGCTAAGATATGAAAGCTGGAAATAGGAGCTAGAGCAGACAAGGGAAACACAGAAGGAACACTCATAAGAGGGTTATGCTGGAGGAAATAGGATAGAATTAATACTTTGTTTTTGTTGTGGATAGAAACCCATTTTTCAATCTTATTTTTTAATAAAGATTGTTATAGAAGGAAGAATGGCAGAGTGTTTAGAAGAGAGAGTTAGGTACAAGTTAAGGAATTATTTTGACAAAAGCCTGAATGGAGATAAGGCAGACAGTAATAGTATGGTGGGATGACAGTGACAAGAGACACAAGACATGTAGATGGCAGACAAAAAACAAATGGAGGGTGAGGAAATCTGTGAATCAGCCTCCAGACCAGTGTACCTGAACTTGCTCACCCTGATGATGGGGGGAGGGAGGCCTCTGGTGGTTCAGTAGTCAGACCCCATGGAATCGGTGAGACTTCCACCCATTGCATGAGGGACTGTAATGGGCTCCAACACATTTCTGTGACTGTCTCAAGTGCAGCCTCAAATAGGTCCTGAATACTAGTGTTCTGATATCAGGCTACTGCATGCGGTGTGGGGGGGGGGGGGCACAGGGGTGGAGCTATTGCCCTTCCCTGTGAAGCAGTCCCAAGGTGAAAAAGTTGCAGGTTGTTATCTATCACCCACCTGGGAAGCTTGCAGCTGGGCTACATCAGGCACTTCTTGGCCTGCAGAAAAAAGCACATGAAAGGAAGGGAAAGAACAAAAACATAAGAGAGAGAGAGAGAGAGAACAAGAGAGATTGAGACAATAAATGAGCTTATAATTGTTAAGTAGTAGAGTCCTTTATTTTATTGCCATTAAAAAATATTTGTGAATCTGAAAATGCCATTAAGTAATGTTACATACCTTGCAAGTACTTAAAGTAATTACACAATGAATGGATTCTGGCAAGTACTGCTTGAAGGCTATCATTATCATTGTTTCCTGTAAAATATGAACAAATAACTGCATTCATTTTGGCAATTAATTATCATAAACAATCTGCAATGAAGAACTGAATCAGCAAATTTTAACAACTTCTGTTTTAGTGGAAATATGTTTTCGCAAGCAAATGATCTTCTTCTTCCCTAATTCATTGTAATACAGTTATATAATCCTCACTCACTTTGTGTACTGACAACTTACTGATGCTATGATGATGATAGCCAGTAAATTTGAAATCTGTTAGTTTAATATGCAGTACTGCCTTAGTTTAATGACATATATTTATCTATTATTTCATTTTATTTGGGCATTTTTCATGCTTACAAGGTTGTGATACAAGCCAGTTGACTTTTCACAATGTTTGCTTTCCACAGCCTTAGTTGCTTAACAAGTAGCACTCTCACTTTTAGTGCAGAATTGTTGGTTCTGTTACCACATCAGGTACCTGTGTTTTTTTTTTCCAGAATTGACACTACAGCAAACAGATTTGGAGAAATTCTCCATTGCCCTGACCAAATTTCCCCCAGTTACTATGAATGCCACCTCAGATCTGCCCTGAAAAGAGGCCATTGTTCTAGTGGGAGTAACCCGGTCAACAAAGTGCAAATAAATAAATTATATGATTAATTTCCACATGGTCTATAGAGATATGAAAAGTACGAGAAAGCGAGAGTGACATATTCATGCTAAATGCATGTTCTTTCTGGCACAAAATAATTCAGTCTTTCCTTTTTCTTGTATCTTTAAAGCTTAAGGTATGGCAACACCTCTCCACCTTCATCCTTCATTTTATACAATAATCTATTCTCTTGTTCTTAGGAAATGCAGCAAGTTACTCTGTAAATATATGACTGACCATACAAAAATGGTCACATCTTCTAAAGCAGACAGAATAGAATCTTGGTCTATTTTTCAGACCAGTTTGGGGCACAGTCCTGGGCTTAAACAGACTGCATGACCATGGAAACCAGGCACAGCACTGTATGTTCAACTGTGAAGCAAGGAGTAGTAGGGAGTGAACATCATCAGCCTGGATGTGACATCACTCTGCCCAGTCCAAACACCCACATGGGGTGGCCACTATGTCAAATAAGAAAAGTGGAAAAGTTTTCTAGAATAACATCACATTTTTCAGGAGAGGCCATATCCACAACCACTGCAAATAGATTACTTTTATTTTTGGCAGAATTAAATGCCTAACCTTTGTGATATGTGATATGCTAATTCTGTTTTACATGTTTTCAGGGTGTTCACATACAGAGAAACTCTTATCTACAACAGTAACAGGAAGGTCAGAAAACCATTTCTATATGAAAATCTCAGGGAGCGTGCCATTTACCAACTTGTGTCACATGATGCAGCTTCTTTTTGATAAGGACTGTACTGTGAGAAGAAGGGCAGGTGGTAACCCTACAGCCTGAGAGATGGCCACAGACTGGCATAGAACTGCATACTCTGCATATACATGGTGTAGCATGCTACACTTCAGCTAAGGGTTACATGATACATATGCACACACATGGGCAAAGCTCATCTTGTCCACAACAGTACAAAAGCAGCTGCTCTAATAAAAGCATTTGCACATGCGCACCACTGTACAATTCTTAGAGATAAGCATGGCTTAGCTTCATTTGCAAAAGGACTTCAAACATTTCACCAAATCTTTGTCAGTCTTTCACAATCTGCCATTTTAAATTCCACTGGTCTCTGAGTTTATGTAACAGCCAAGGGAAAGTATGAATTATTGAAAAATATTAGAAATCACAGAGATAATATTAAACTAATGAAAAAGGAAACTAATCACTGCATTTTACTGTGAAATCTTCAGGGTTAGCCTCTAATTTACTGGTAAGACAGGGGATATTGTAATACTGGTGTGTTTGGCATAATGATTTAGGTCTTCACCTTATATACAGGGTTTGCTTCTGACTTCAGGTTATACACTAGGTACATATGATTGGGGGGGGGGGGTTGATGCAATGGTTACGGTGTTTGACTCACAGAAGCAAGGTACTATATTTATGGAGGGGAATGATTATAGTGTTTATCTCACAAACACAAGGATCCTCATAATGGCTTGGCTTAATATTGGTCTGCAATGCTAATTAGCTTAGTATTAACTATGCACATAGGTATTTCACATACTAAGGCTTGGGGTTTGCATAATGGTTAAGGTGTTTACCTCATAGAGTAGAGATACAGAGTTTGCCTCCCACTTAGGGGAAATTGTCTAGGCTTAAAATGGTCCACAGGGGCAACTAGCTTAATACTTACCTAGGAACTTGCCTGCTCTGTATGTGATATGTGAATGACAATGGAATGTGTATGGTGCCATTAATAGTGCTGTTTACCATTTATAAAGTGGTTTACTGTAGACAGAGGTCTCTGGTAATGGGAAATGTCCAGGACCACTCTACAGGCTACCTTCATGTAACTTAGGAATGAATACCTGACAACTTAATTAATAATCATTGTACAACATCTTTGCATCAAATGCTTATAGACATACATTTTATTACTCCAGCAGAGGATTACATAACAGTGACACTGTTTCAAAGAAAATCCAAACCCAGAAATAAAAAATAATGATTTTCGGTGCTGGTGATAGTTTTTCTTAGTTATGCAGTAGCACACCTGACTCATAATTGCTTAAAGTTACAAACGTGTTTGGAAGGTATAATTGTTGCCTTAAATGTACTTAAAAGTTAGAAAATGTAACAGCAGGGAGCAAGACACTGAAGGGGCAACTTCAGTCCTGACAAGAAAAACATCCTCTTGACATATGGAAAACATCTTTTTGGAAAAAGGGAGCAGAGAATGATGATGCATGGAAACAAGTAGTGGCTGATATAAATATTGTAGGGGGGAGAAACTGTGCCCTCAGC
>NC_056725.1:1446774617-1446887117 GCF_019279795.1 Protopterus annectens | reverse complement strand
AGAAACCCACGCGACCACAGGGAGGACATGCAGACTCCACACAGAAGGCACCCCAGCTGAGAATTGAACCAGAAAGCCTCTTGCTGTGAGGTGGCAATGCTAACTGCTGGACCACCGTGGCCACCCTAAACAAAGCTTATCCACTACTAAACAAAAATAGAAATGTTAACAAATGTTTAGCTTGTGCTTTGGCTATGTCTGTAGACAATTTTTGAAGATAATCCAGGACAATTAGTAGATTATAAAAGGTAATGTAGATTTATGGAAAGTTGTGGGGGAAAAAACGTTGTTTATTTACAAAAATAATTTTTGTTTAAAGACTTTATTTTAAGCATGATAGTACTCTGGTTAAACCTACCCTTACTGATTGACCAAAAAGCACTTATAAGTGTGGGTTCTGCACTGCTTGCAGATACATACATGAGAGTAGTTATATTATGTGACTACATGGTAGCATTGTACTGACACAGCCAGTGGGAGGGTTACTTGTGCTTCTATTGGAACTGTTTATATCAGTGTGTGCATGGGATGTGAAGACTTTTGTATAGGTATAACCTCAACAGCCTTCAATAAAAGGATAAAGAAGCATATTTATGCTTTAAAAACTAAGAATCCTGATAATGTTTTTTATAAGCACAGTATTGTGTTGCGGTAGCGTTGTCGCCTCACAATAAGACATTGTCTTGTTCGATTCTCAGCTAGAGCGTCTTCTGTGTGGAGACATGCATGAATGGATGTACCTTCGTTGAAGGTTGTGGGTCAGGGCCAGCAACTCGGCATGTAAAAAATATACTGCCAATGATTAGCGGACCGGATTTCCACTGTGGCAACCCCTAACCGGGAAAAGCCGAAAGACACAACAACAACAACAACAGTATTGCATGTAAGCAAATGTCTCTTTTGTGTTGGAACAATTACTAGTAGATAAAAGGAGGGGGGGCATAAGAATTTTATAAAGAAAAGAGAAACTGTGGCAGATCAAACTACATCCTGCCCAAGAAACTGGTTTAAATTAGGTGATTAATATTAAGTGTTTTCTTAAGGATAGAAGGATGAAAGTTAGAAAACTTGTATAATGTTATGGTGAGGACAATGATTTTTTTCCTGTATTTCTTTCTGTGTTTTTAACAGTGTGTGCCTTTAAAAAAATTGAATTGTGATTCAATTATTCTATTATCCTATTATTTTTTTATATAAAAATATTTGCATTTGAATGCAAAGTTTTTCTGATGAAGTCCTTTGGATGAAAAGTGGATAAATACATTTGTGTTACACTTAAAATTGCTCACATTCATTCCTTCCAGACTCAGTACAGCAAGTGGCTTTTTGTTTTTATCTGTGTTTGACTTGCCACTTATTTGCTTTTCGTCTTACTACAGGTAAAAGAGTCTGATTTCTGAATTCCTTATTCAGATGAAATAAATAAATAATATAATACTCTGAGGGCAGGATTCACGAAGCCTCCGTGTAAGAGATACATGGCTTACACGGAGGCTGCAGTTAAATGGTGTGACGTCAGCATGTCATGCATATGTATGAGGGCATGCTGAATCACACCTAAGGCTAACACGGTCCGTGGAAGACAGTAGGGGGCATGTCCGTAGGCCGAGCCCTGCAAGCGGACACGCCCCCAGAAGAGTAAAATTGCCCAAAGTAAACACCCACAACAGAGGCCATGGAAATGTGAATAAACACAACACAACACATGCCCCCACAGACTATGAACATAAAATATATAAATGAACATGTGATATATTTTTTTTAAATCGTAAAGATGTTTGCCCGTGAGTACACTCGTTTGCGCAGGCGTGCCTGTAGCTTAGCCACAGTTAGCAGTCAGTGGAAAAGGATATAAGAACTAAATATGCAAAGCAAGCCAAAAAGCAATAGTGTAGCAGTAGAGATGTCAGCTAAAGAGCAGGCATTCATGGTTCGAGCCCCCACAACATCAATTTTTATTTTTAGTAAAATAAGCACGAAACAAGTCCCTGACAAACATGTACACATATAAAATCATAGTTTATGTAAAATGTAATGAAATAGTCCATTTATTTTGAAGAAATGTGAGATAACAAAACAATAAAAAATGCGAGATGTGCCTATAGCTGAGCTACAGTTTAACAAGCTGAGTGCATCTGCCCGTAGGTGAGCAGTGGTTTAACAGGTGTAAAATGAGTAAAAAAACAACAACACAAACAATTCTTTTTTTTTCTTTTTGGGTGACTCCATGACACCGACTGCTCACTTTCCAGTTTGATAGGTGTAAAATGAGTGCCCGTATGTGAGCAGTGGTTTAACAGGTGTAAAATGAGTGCCCCTAGCTGAGCTGAGCGTAATATGTGTGCTAACAGCCAAATGAAGCATAAACCAGCGTAACAAGTTTGTGCGGAGCTGAGCACCGCGCCAACAAGCTAACCGACGGGCAACGTTGAGCAAGCTGTATCAAAACTGCCTTTACACAGACACACCCCTTAGCCTGTCTAGACAGTCATAAAAAATAAAAAGCAGTGGCCAGGTTCGAACCCAGGATACTATGCACCATAGTCAAGGTACTGAACCACTAAGCCATGACAGCAGTACCTAGAAATACAGTAATAGCAAATATATAGGAATGAATACAAAGTGGAGCATGACAAAGCAGGTTTTGTGAAGTTGATACAATTCCAAAATGATCAATCACAGATATGTGTGGGAAAAACGGCATATATAAGCCCCATAGGCGGGAATACACAGCATAAATGATTGTAGAACTAACTTGCAGCCAGAATGTCAGGAGTAGGTGAGGGTAGTTGCTTTCGAGCACAGAGGTGGGGCGTTGAGGAGTCCAGATACATGGTCTGGCTCCTAGTCCACAATCATGAGGCCCAACTCATGCAGGGCCAAGTCCTGTGGGGAGCATATAGGGCTGAGGCGTGGGACCGGTTGACTCATTATCTCACCAGTGCCACAGGGATTCCAAGGACTGGTGAGCAGGTCTGTCATCACCATGCGGACCTGAAGAGATGCAAGCAGGACCAGTTGAACCTTTGGATCCAGGAGGCCCGGCAAATGCCCAACGCCCCACTACTGAGTAAGTTACATTTGATTATGTATGTAAGAAATTAAACTAGCTGATATTATGGAGATGTGTATTCCAATATTACTTCATTTATATTACAGCTGCAGGTGTCTGTTCTGCAAACTGCAGAGCCTATGGTGATAGGCTGGTGCGGTTGCGCCACCAGGCAGGTCAGTAATCCTCTCCCAGTAACTGTAAAGAAATATAAAAGTATGACAGTTAGCAAAAGAGTGCAGTGTAGTCACTAGGTAATAAAATGTGCAAGTAACAGTGTAAGAGTGTTTGCAAGTATTGCTTGATTACAAAAGTGTGATGCAGTCTGTAATCCAAACAGAAAAATGAAAATGTCTGAAATAAAGTCTGAAATAAAGATGCCCCACCTGTAATATAATAGTACACAACCTGCAGCAGGCTGAAAAGTACAGCTGCAGAAGATGAGCAAATCACATGTGTGAAATATACCCCTGTTGAAATACTGAAACATGACAGAAGTGAGACTGCTGGAAAGGATTGTAATAACTACAGGTAAAACATGTCAATAAAGCCTAGAAGTAAGTACCATCCTGAATAGTAAAATTAAAACAAGTGAGAGAGTGTGAGAAAGAGTTATGAATCCACCAATAAAGTAGTAATAACCCCTGAATAAAGTTTACTGCAGTCAGTACAGAATGAAATGAATGTGAGAAGCAGAACCAAACAGTGAAATCTGTTCAAAGTGTTGCTGCAGCTGGAATGTGTATCCCAAAATCTGGATATGTTGCTCTCAGTCTGCAATATGCAGATAGTATGATTGTTTGACATACCAAACATCCACAGTTGTCTATAGCTATATAAAGCAAATGTAGCAGGATGATGTAACTGAACAAAGCCAGATATGAATGTGTATGAAGAACAATAAAATGTATATTGATGTAGCAGTAACAGTCCTATCACCAAATTGAAGTAATTATCATATAGGAAACTGTAGTTAGAACAGTAGTGTGTATATAGGTGCTGCTATTAGAAATGTACAGCGTATGTATTGGTATTCGAAGGTGTTAATATTATTTTCTTCACCCCACCCTATAACCACATATAACCCATTCCACGTGAAAATGGTATGTGCAATCACAATTAACACCCCTGGACATTTGTCCTGTTGGGTCATAAATATTTGCATGTCCGTTGATGCATCTGCCCTGTTCATACATCCAAACCTGATGGCCTGTTGCCATCAATCAACCCTGCATGTTGTTGGACTGTGTATTGCTGTTCAAATTATACATGTGTTGTGCTCGCTGTTCAATGGTGTGAATATCTGGGTGTTTGTTTAATGGGAATACTAATGCATGCTGTTACAACTAATTGCGAATGGTATTGTATGTTACTAACCCAAACTGTCATGACATAATGCAAAACATAGGACGACAGGGAAGGCGGGTTCCAGCAGACCCACCTCTCCCACCTCAGCTGGCGAGTGCACCTGGCACTAGTGCCCAGTCTGGACCCTCCTCCGGTGGCCCTGTGCCACCTGTGGGTGGAAGCGCTGCAGAGGATGGGGCTCATCCCCCCTCTGCAAGTGTGGCCGGAGGAGAACCACCACTCACCCTCCGTAGCGTCCGGACTGTGGTGCGTAGGGAGATCCGGGACTCTGTTCTTGGGCCCCTACACCAGCTTGAGGCACAGGTGGCACAACTTATGGGCATGCCTGTTGCCCGGCCTACACAGCCCCCAGCAAAGCCCCATCCTGGGCAGTGAAGGAACAGTGGCAACTGCCCATGGGTGGGGATATCAGTTCCACTGTTGCCATCTGTGGGATCATGGGCTCTGGATATCCCAACATCCATCCCTGTCAATTGTGTAACCCCCCCCCCACACGTGTCATACACTGCCCCTGTATGCGTCTTGTTTGTCTTGTCTGTTGACCTACCCAACCTACCTCCCCAGCTATACCGACTTCCTTCACCTGACATACCACTCTCACCTGAAAAAAAAAAAAAAGGGCACTCTGTACCCACAAAAAAATCACGCCCCATACATAGCTGCCCATTCCGCACACATGTCTGCTGGACATGGAAACTATCAATTACAATTGGCTGTACAACAAGTATTATTGTTGTCCTGACACCTCTCTCAGGGGTGGAAGGTTTCAAATGTCACACCAAATTACATACATATGCACAGCTGTTGCTGATGAAGAAATGGGCAGCTATGGGCCTTACCTACATCCCTCCTGCAAATCCCAAGCTTGTTTCCCTACTGTCTTACCCTGTTTGTGACCCCCTTTTTCACCACTTTCCTGTCTCCCCATTTTCATTTCTTTCAAAGAAAATAGCGCGGTTGTGCGCCAGAGTAAGCACTGTTAAGCGGTTGTAAGCGGGTGTGCGCGTGTGTGCGCGGAGCTAAACGCCAGTGAGCATGCGTGAAATCCACTCAAACCAGTGCTAACCCGGTTACAACTGCTTAAAAGTGCCTTAGTCACTCTGATTGACAGGTCCTGTAGTCAGTTCAAAAGCAAAATAAATCCCACTGTCAGTCCCAAACCCAGGACATTGGAAACAGTAGTCTGCATGACCTACCACTAAGCCATGACTCTTATACAAGAACATTGTGCTAAAATAAATATATCATGTAATAGTAGGAATGAATGTAAAGGGAATATAGGATGTGTAGTACACAAAGCATGTAATTTATACTTACTGTCAAAACTAGTGGATTTCCATAATAGTAGTGTGTGAACAGAAACAGCCATGCTAGTTGGTAGCTAGTAGGTAATAATTATATATATATATATATATATATATATATATATAAAACAGGAGAGAGGAATGGAGAAATGTGAATCTAAAACACAGCCTGAATCATCAGAGAGATACTAACCTTTACATGCACAGAACAGTGTCCACAGCATACCAGCATGGTCCCTGCCCTTACAATCTGAAAGGGCAACGCCTATCTCACATACCCTTTTATAGCACTGTCCTGAAATCACAGTGAGAACTGCAATCAGTACACAACTGGCTGCATGCAATTAGCAAATGCTGGCTTACAATTGGTGCAGAGGCCATCACATGGACTTATGCAGATACCTACAAAAGATTCCTGTACTCACACTCCACACATGCAATACGTTCATTGCACTGTCTGGAGGCAGACAGAGAGAGAGAGAGAGACAGACAGAGAGAGAGAGAAAAAAAAAACACAAACAACAACACACGGTACACACACTGAGTCTAAGCTGTCAGCAGTGACAGTAGCAAGCCGTGCCAGCAGCAGGAAGCAGTAGTAAGCGGTAACGCAACCAGCTGTGACAAACACAGGTAATGTAAAGTAACAGGTTAATAGTCTGCATACTGTGAACCCTCCATATGTGTCATAGGTCTGTATCTATAGGTATGTCCATGTGATATGTTGTGTGCACGTAGTTCCACCAAAAGGGGATGACTATACATTACATGTCATTCAGTGTTAGGCCATGATCCTGGCAGCAGTTTTCCATTGCAGTGAGGCCTGTCTGTAGGATGTGTGTGTCAGCTGGTGTAACGACTATGGCGCTTAGTTAGCAGTCATCTGGGAACTTTGTCATCCACAACCCGCACATGTTCGCTTTTACATCTGAGAAATAAATGCCAAACAAGAGGCGTCCTAGGACAGAGGCCTGTGGGATACCACATGTGACTGGCATTGAGTCTGACATAGCTCCTACAATATCGATATTATGGATTCTGTATGTCAACCAGTGTGCAACACATCATGTGATATATGTAGTAACATGCAAGCTAATGAGCTTGTCTATGATGCCTGAGTGGAGTACTGTGTTGAAGGCCTTAGGCAAGTCCAGGTAGGCTGTATGGATTGTGTTGCCCTCATCAATGGTTGTAGTGACTGTTTTGAAAGGCCAACCAGGTTCAAAAGGCAGGATCAGCCCATCACAAAGGCAAACTGGACGGGAACAAGTGTCTGCAGGTACCCAATATCGCTGTATATGCGTCCCATACTGAATCATTCCATAGCTTAGCAGACCAGGCTGGTTAAGCTTATGGTGCGGTAGTTCCCAGGGTCAGTAGAGGTGCCTCCTTAGTGGAGTGGGACCACTGTTGCTGTATGCCAGTGTTCAGGTACATATCCTGTAGTACAGCCAAGATTAAATATCAGTCTTATATGCGGTTGTATGTCCTCTTGGAGTTCACGTAGCACACATCCAGGGATACCATCAGGTCACATTGATGCTGTGTGTTCTGCTTTGCTGAGGGCGGCCCTCACCTGGACATGTGAGATGATAGGGAGGTTACATTCAACTGTGATAAGTATTTCTACTTGTGGGGGAGAAGGAGGGGGGATACATGCACCGAACCTGTCTGCAAGAATGTTCGGTGAATGTTAAGTAGGTTTGTATTAACTCAGAGCATATCTGAGGTGTTTGGTCCATATGTGTAACATAACTGAAGAAGGTCTTGTGGTTATCTATAGTGTCCATGGCTATTTCCCTCCCAGAGTAGGCCGTGGATGTTGTTATGAGAGACCGTAGCTTATTACCAGTGCTGACCACAGATGCCTTCCCTTAATGTGAATCTGCTCTGTCCTGCAGTAGCCTCCTTCTATTGTTATACAATCTGCCTTTGTCTGGGGTCCACTGGACAGGATGCCTAACCTTTGTGCATAGGGTCTGGGTTAGAAATGTGTGTGCATGTTCCATGCAATCTTTGGGATGTCCATGGGAAGCATTCGCAAAGGGGTCAGCAGTGTGGGTTGTGGCTTCCACTGGCCCAGTGGGCTGCATGGATACCATCTCAGTCCTAACAAGTGAATAACTGTCTAATCACATACATATCAAAGTAGTCTACTGTGCTGGTGGTGGGATATGTATATCCAGGCCGAGTAACTTGTGTCCAGATCACACTAGTGGATGGCGTTCCACATACAGTACCTTGGTATGAACCCCCAGAGTGAGGTTGTGCATTGGACCTGTCGCAGTGTGCTGACCAATGGGGCATGCTACTATGTTGTATGGAATGTGGCAGGTATTGTTGCACAGGTGTTGGCTGAGCACTGATATCTGGCCATGTTCTTGTGTATCCACCAAGAGACACACACATGCTACATATGGGAGTAGTAGTATATCACTACAGTTGAGTATCATGTATAGTATGTGTGCCATATATTGCTGACATAGTCTGCTGATATCCTGTTTGTGTTCTCTTCCAGGGACATGGCGTGTCAGCGTAATCCCGCCTACTCTGCAGCAGAAGATGAGGAGATACACCAGAGCCTGGTGTGGGATTATGACATACTGTTTTCCTGCACAAGCCAGAATCAGCAGGAGAGGGCTGCACTGTGACAAGACCTTGTCTGTAGGGTAAATGACATTGGCATGCATAATAGGACATATGAGCAGGTACGACATCACTGCAGTGATTTAATCAGAAATGTCCATCAGCGTGCGTCGGATATCCACAGGCAACAGGTTGCCACAGGAGGTGGGGTGGCCACACATCCCTGCTCACCAGACTGGAGGGGCTACTCCTAAGTGTTGTGGCTCCAGCCCCGGAACAGCAACAGCAATACACCTGCATCATGATGGAGGCTGGATCCACACAGCAGCACGACATGGAGCGTGCAGGTAATATGCCATATGTACACTTGACTGTTCTGTACACTGTTAGTTTATGCATGTGTAAGGTGTGTCCGTGGTATGTAGCTGTCAACATAGTATGTAATTGTGCAGGTGTGATATTGGCAATATCAGCAGCTGACGTGTGAAAGGCAACTGGTGTACTACTGCACTGTATCATATGCAGTATCAATGGCACAGTTGTGCCCACTGACATTAATCTCCTCATTTCTGCAGGTCCCTCCGGTGTTACAGCAAGGCAGGCCATCCATGCTGGTGAGTGTGTTTTAACAATACCTATAATAGTCCTGATAGTGCTAGTAATACTAGTGTAACTCAGTAGTGCTCTGTGTGTATACTGTGGGGTGTGCATGTGTGCATGTGTGCATGTGTGCCTGTGTCCACGTGTGCATGTGTGCATGTGTGCATGTGTCCACGTGTGCATGTGTGCATGTGTGCCTGTGTCCACGTGTGCATGTGTGCATGTGTGCATGTGTCCACGTGTGCATGTGTACATGTGTCCACGTGTGCATGTGTGCATGTGTCCACGTGTGCATGTGTGCATGTGCACGTGTGCAAGTGTGCATGTGTGCATGTGTGCATGTGTGCATGTGTGCCTGTGTCCATGTGTGCATGTGTGCATGTGTGCATGTGTGCATAAGTGCATCACTGGTAACATTGTGTGGACACTGTAAACTGTGTTTCCTGTCTTCCTCCCACAGGTTCTGGTGCTGCTCTGGTGTCCTGCAGCAGGGAACCTGAATCTGGTGCCACAGGTACTGATAATGATGATATCTGTGTAATGGCACAGGAAGGAGTGTCAGGGTCTGCCATTGGTCAGCCAATTGACAGTACACAGCTGTCAACCCCATCATTGCGCACAGTCATCCTGCCAGTACATCCTATGTCACCATTGTCCCTAGGTGATGGACAGGATACAGTGGGCATTGACCAGGGTAATGTGGTATCTGTGGCACATGCTTCCCCACACAGCAGCCATGGGCAGGGTCCCGCGATGGTACCACACAGACAGTTGCCCATGGGTTCTCGTGGGAGCATCCATGGGTGTACTGCCTCTGGCAGACGTGCCCAAAGAGGTCTGTCAACCTCAGCTATGTTTCGGGCTGTCATGCAGGCACAGTCGCATATGGAAAGGTACACCAGACAGGGTCTGAGGGAGCTGAGAGCATGTCGCACAGCCATGACTGACAGTATGCGTGACATCGCGGATGCTATCCGTAATTTCACCGATGTCATAGACAGACATTGTGGGGACATATTACAGCAGTTCCACAACCACATGTCCATGAGCAGGGCAATGGTGGGCGGTTGCGGCATCGACGTGGCCATATGCCAGCAACAGCAGCAGCTGGCAGTCGGCGCGGAAGACAACAGGCCCGCGGATGCCCCCATAGTGCCAGCAGCAGCCCCAGCAATGCTGGGTCTGTGCTGTCATCGGAACGCCCGAGGAGACCACATGCACGTGCCTCTGGACAGTCCCAACAGGGACCTGTGTCCAGTCAACACACTCCCGCTTCTGATGACAGTACCCAGTCTGGCTTAGTACCGGATACGGTCCGTAGCACCCCTGCCAGGCACAGGTACCGTGTCCGTGCCCACAGACACTGATCTGTATGACCTGCCAGGTGCAGTCTGTGGCTGTCCACAAACTCCTGTATATGGCAGCCATGAGGTGGAACTGTGTGCATGCATACACACATGCGAAATGTTAACACCTAGGGCTACCACATACACGCACACACTGCACCAACAGTGCCCCACCCTGTACTGCTGTCCCTCACCAACACACATACACACACATGTCAATTGGTGGTATCAGTGGCAGACTCAGGCATACCTAATTCACACCCTGTGCATATGATGAAACTGTGCCACCTCCTGCAATCTCCAACATCAGTGCAGGAACAGCTAAACACGTTGCTGATGCACAGGGTGACTACATAGAAGTGTATTAGTAGTATCATGTTGGTAACAGTACAGTGTGCTGATATGACTGTGTGTATATCCCAGCATGCCTGATGCAGTAACCGTATGACTGTCCTGAATTGTTATCTACACCCATAGTACGTACCAAAGTGTAACAGCTGCACATTATTGCATTCCGGTGGTAAGGATGTCAACAGATAGCCACATACATGGGTAGCACAGGGGGGAAGCTAATGCAAGTAGTGATACGCAATGATGGACATGTACAGTAATGGTGGCAAGTTGCCCACAAAGACTATGCAATGTGGATGTTTGCGCATGTTGATATGTGTGCAGTACCAATGTAATCCAAATCACAATTAACTATGACATAATATCAGTTCTACCATAGACATCTGAGCTGTGCATTCCTGGGTACATGTTGATAGTGCCTACATATTTGCACTGTTACCTACTGTTAGTGTTACCCCTTCTTTGTTGTACAATGGACTACTTCCAGCCCTGCTTACTGTAGCTTTGTTTGCATGCATGTTCGCTTGGGGTTCCCTGTAACATGGCTTCCACCTGCAATGCAGAGTTACAGTGCTTCTATGGACTCCTAGTGACATCTGCATAGCGTACGATATGTATGTCAAGTTTACACATGACAGAACGTCACTGTCTGTCCTGTTCGCATGTACGTTGCCTGTGACACATTGCACATGTCTTACCTGGCATTTACCCATGTGTGCAGTCATATATGCCAGTGCTATGAAATCAGTAGCAGTACACCCACACATACACACCTTCAGTATGTTGTTCCCAATTGGCCCTATGTGTTGGTAATCACCATGGCAATCACACTACTATGGTAGCATGTTGAAAGGTAACCTGTGAATCACCTCTATGGTCCAGTTGTGGTTTATGTGAGTCATGTGGCAATGTCACAGCTGCCACATGTATGCAGTCAACCCTCACCCCTGGCCAGGAACGTACAACACGTGTGGGATGCCACCACATAGCCAATCTGGGGACTGAGCACTCTGAACCCAGTAATGCCATACCCTGTCAGGTGGCATGACATACTACAGTGACTACAATACCAGTCAGACATAGACCCGCACTGACAGCAATCTGAACACACTGGGGCATACTTGGAGACTCAGAATAGCATCCTGCCTGAGCATCACACACCTCCGCAGCTGGCACACAGGCATATGTTACATCGAACAGAGCACATGCCACACATGGCACACACATCCCGTGTGCCACACACTCACAGCCTGTAGGGCTACACAACACACCTGCTACAGATGTGTCAGGCACCTCTTGGCGCTGCAGTGGGGTCCCGCTCAACAGGCTGTACATGGTGAAGGTCACAGTGATATGCCTGTGGGGCACTATGGTCCACCACAAAACACATGCATACAGGTCAGTCAGAGGCATGGACACATATGACTCAGTCATTGACCATGCCACTATGGATGACCTGAGACATACCTCCCTGGTCTACATGATAGGGAACATAGAAGGGATCTCTCAGCATGCGGCACGGGCCAGTATGAGCCTGATCTTGGTTGCCATCATACCCTCACCAGGTATGCTACCAGTATATGTAGGAAGGGTGTTCTATGTCTACATTCTGCTCAATCTCCAATGTCATTCAAAGGGTATCCACTGGCTGTCAACGTGTGCTTACATGCTAGGGAAGCCACAATGATTTGAGAGGGGCAGCTTGCACGTGACACCCATGGGCCAATGCATATTGGCGAAGCCCCTTGATACACACATAGTGCCTTATGTTGCAGGACACGGATTACATAGCCACCTCCATGGGTATCACACAGGATAGGACACTAACAGTGATGCTACACAACACCAGCAGTGTACACCGCAAGATGCATGCACTGGACACTGTCCTCAGCACGGTGAACTGCAATGTCTGTGCAGTACCAGAGTCCTGATTCACGGCTCACAGGTGCAACCCATCACTGCCAGGTTATACCTCATACCATGCCTGTCGTCCCTTACACATGCAACACACATGGACAGGGAGGTGGTATCCCAAGGCACCACAGATACACACACCTCCAGGTTGTTGGCACAGCACAAAGCATCAGGGCCTATTCATGTGCAGCTAACAGTGTGTCAGACTGCCTTCTGGTTCATAGCCTGGCACACACAACCCTCGCATACACAGGAAACCCACCTATCCTCCATAACAACACTTGCAATATGACAGTCTCATGAACTGTCTTTATATGGCTGGACTGCATCCAGCCAAATATTGTGCATGAGCATTACTGTAGCTACAATACACTAGTTGAAAGGTTCCCAGCATGTGGTCACTGAATTGCAGTGGAATAACATGTTACCACTCCCACAACAGGTGGGAACATGCAGCACCTGTACATCGACTACATGTAGACTATATGGCCCAGACCAGATGTGTATCCCCTGCTGAAGGTATTTTACCATATACACCCACACTGTATAGACACATACCGTGTGCAGCCCCTGCACAGTAAGACACAGTCATATTGTTATGCATTGCAAATACCATTTATCCACTCGAGGCACATGTCAGACATGGTAACTACTGCAGGTCACAGGTATCTATGTGTATGTGTCACACACATACATTATGTGTGCATTGCCATTGCTGGTTTAGGCAATGGCATGCATTGTTATGCACAAAGACCCACACAAGGTCATAATGTGTGACACAACCACACGTGGCAGTTGTGGGTTTCCAAAACATACCTATCTGTACTCTGACAATGGTAATAGACTCAGTAGCGGAGCGCACTATTGGCATTACTGGCCAACTAGCCCTGTTTGGCTGTGCTGATAGTGTGATGACATCCCCTGTGTTTACTGGGGTAATATGCAGCATCTGGTGTATTGTAGTATTTGCCAAAAGGATCTGTTCTCTCACACTTGCAATTACACACACCCTACTACCCCCACACGCACACTTGCCATTTGCAGGTTTCAAACCCCTACCTAACTATGTTATGACACTTGAAAGAGACGCTTTAGCAGAGTGCGCTATTTGGATTACTGGGAGGTGTCCCTTCTCCAGCTGTATGTATAGGGTGCTGACATCATCAGTGTTTGGAAAGGGTAATGTGCATCATGTAGTGTGATCTCCTGATTGCAAAAAAGCACATGTCTTTCATACAGAATTGCACACACACACAAACACCCCACATCCCAACACACACACTTACAGGTTTCAAACTCCTACTTAATTATGTTATGACACTTAAGAGAGACGCATTAGCAGAGTGCACTATTCGAATTACTGGGAAGTTTCCCTTCTCCTGCTGTACTTATAGGGTGCTGACATCATCCGTGCTTAGATAGGGGAATGTGCATCCTGTAGAGTGCTTTCACAGTTGCCAAAAGGGACATCTTCTTCACACAGACTTGCACACACACTAACCCCCTCCACACACACTGGGCAGTTGCAGGATTCAAACGCCTACCTAACAATGTTATGACACTCGTGACAGATGCATTAGCAGAGCGCGCTATTCAAATTACTGGGAGGTTTCCCTTCTCCTGCTGTACTTATAGGGTGCTGACATCATCCGTGCTTAGATAGGGGAATGTGTATCCTGTAGAGTGCTTTCACAGTTGCCAAAAGGGACATCTCCCTCACACAGACTTGCACACACACTAACCTCCCTCCACACACACTAGGCAGTTGCAGGATTCCAACCCCTACCTAACTATGTTATGACACTCGTGACAGACACATTAGCAGAGCGCGCTATTCAAATTACTGGGAGGTTTCCCTTCTCCTGCTATACTTATAGGGTGCTGACATCATCCGTGCTTAAATAGGGGAATGTGCATCCTGTAGAGTACTTTCACAGTTGCCAAAAGGGACATCTCCCTCACACAGACTTGCACACACATCAACCCCGCTCACCCACACACACACACTGAGCATTTGCATGGTTCAAACTCCTACCTATCTATATTATGACACTTAAAGGAGATGCATTAGCAGAGTGCGCTAACCGAATTACTGGGCATCTGGTCTGTACCTGCAGTATTTATAGGGTGCTGACATCTTTATTTCTACAGAGGTATGTACATCTAGTACTACCTGTCAGGTGGGGGAATAGCATATATATGCATTTGCAGCCACCTACGTCAGGGTCAGATATGCACATCGCACTGGCAGGTTATGTTCTATACCATGCTTCATGACCACAGGACCTGTAACACACAACACGACCAGTCCAGAACACCACTCCCACATCCAGGACACATACTTTGCTTCCCTGGGAACAGTGCAGGGATATGCAGGTGTTCACATACACCATTCGAGTTGTTAACATTAGGTACAGGCATATTGTGTGTGAGAACTACTCAGGCATCTACCACTTTACCCTACAGCCACTACAATTTGTGGGTCCATGTGCTATGGCAGAACCACACACCACAGCCACATGGGGGAATACATATTGCATCTGTCCATCTGCAACATGGGTACTCACTGTTCCACACCAGAGGTAGACCACCATTGTTGATATCTGACCATACCCACCTTTCCCTGGACATCCATATCCCATCCCCACCTCCAGGCAAGGTTGTCACTGCAAACAAACTGTATTTAGCACAAGCAGACTCTACACTTGTGAAGACTGGGGTGGACGACTTCAAAGGACCCATGCTGGGGGACTATACTGGCCACTCTGCATAATCCTTGACAATTGCATTCTATGAGCATGTGTAAGGTTTGCATTGATCATGCTATCCCACATATACCCATGACTGCTCCACAACAAGACACCTGTCAGGTGTACACCAGCCATATATGAGCCGTCCAACAGACAGAGTGAGCTAATACATTGCAGAGCTGTAGCCCACAGAGGGAGGACATCTGTGAACATTACCGGCATGACACTTCATTCCTACATAATCATCACAACACAGTGTTGACAGTGGAACTGTTCAGACAATGAAGATAGGGCTCCCCTCAGTCTGTTATTGATGGCCACTTACTGTTAGAGGTCCTCAGCAACCCTCTTCCAGCACACACCAACAACATGGCTGTGGCTTAGCACATTCAAACCCTGGGATCTCCACTGTGCCCCTGCTTGACAGAGGCACAGCTCACTAGCCTCACACGTTGCCTTATGTGACCTACTTTACAGTGGCACAGTAGCCTACTGTACTGGGGATGCAGATGCCAAGCACACTCTGGCTAAGCTGTCATTCCCTAGGGCAACAAGCCTAGTATTGACCTCTACACCCATATGTTCAATTGTCAGATGCACAATATTTGTTGTGTTGTTATACTGTTTGCAGGTCTTTATTGCCATAGCATTCCCTGTTCCTATGAACAACTTGTGTATCTGTGGAAGATGTTTGAATATGAGGGCGATCCACTATATCACTTATGTCTCTGTAGTCATTTACTGTGTGCACTGGGCAGATTGCTGTGTTGTGGTTGGTTCCTGGAATGACACGTACAAATACCAGATATGTGTGGTCAACTGCTAAACGGAGATATGGCCTAAGTGTGTGAGCATGCCCAGTTCAGCCTTTCCATGGCATGTTGTCTGACATATGCCTCATTTATCAAAGTGTGCGAGCATGCCCAGTGTGAGCTTTCCATATGTTGAACTCTGAAGTCCACCACATATTTGGGTGTGTGTGAACTTCAACAATATCTCACGTTTATGGTTGTGTGTTGGGTGTCATGTTGTGTACTAACTGGCCAACTGCTTCGTGTCTGCCACAACAGGGATTATACTGTGCCTGCAGGGATTGCATGGGATACTTTGCATACAGTTGTCAACATCCTTTCATAATGACCTAACACTGTAGTACTGTATAGTGTACTGGTTCAGTACTTTCACTGTGGTGGACAGTATCCTGGGCTTTAGTCCTATGACTGCTTGACATCTTCATAGTGAGCACAACAGACTGTGTAGGGGCCAGTTGTGCACATATGACCATGTTGCATTATGTTCAGATATGGACTACCTACACCAGGCTTGTCCAACATTGGTAGTGTATTCCACAACATAGGTGGACATTGGCAAACACTAGCGATGTTCCCTAGGCCATTTCTGATGCTAGTCACAGAGTGTGTTTGTCCTTCGACACACATTGTAACTGGAGTTTGCCATGACATATGTTATGGTTAGTATACTGTGCCTCCGTCTACCTCTGACATAACAGTGATACCCAGGGTTAACCTACCATCTCCCATCCACTGATTGGGATTCCTCTTGAGGGGTGTCGATAGGTGACTCTCTGGCTAACCTGTACTGGGAGTTTACTCAAGAGTGAAGGTGCCTTCTGTGTTATGGATCATTCTGTACAGCTTGTCCTATGTATGTCAGTGCTGGGGTTCAGGTCTCTCATGTGCATAGCTCACTGCCATTCAGATTGTACAAGGTGCAGCATGTTCATTGATTCCAGCTTGGACATGGCTTCATACATCAGGCACAGCTTGCCTCTGGCTGGGCAGTATGGCAGTGTGTGGAGCTGCAGTTTGTTTACTCAGGCAACACATGGCATCTGTTCATGCTCTTTGCTACTCCTGGTGGGGTACTATTGTGGACTTTACAGTTGATGGAGGTGTCTGCTGAGGTATATCCCACAGGGGCTATTGTAGTCAATTGTGACGCTGATGAAGGATGACTGCAGAGCCACAGTGACCTCCCCTTATCTACATCTGACAACCTTCATGATTGGGTGGGTATATGGTATGTTTCTGTGAACACTACAGCCACATGTTTGTCCAGTGCAGGATATCTATCACCTTGTGTCCCCAGGTCTCTCATTACATGTTAGGTACTCAATGGGTTAACACCTGTGTGGTAATTTGTGGGCACTTACTGTATATCCACAGTGGTTGTCTATACACAGTTCTGCAATTAGCTTGCTGACATGGCTATGGCTCCAGTTGTCTGTTTCTAGATGGCCCTTTTGTGGGTTGCTTGTGTCAGCTGGGAGTCGGATATGGTGGGCTGTTTGTACTCCTCTGCATACATGTTCAGTCACAGTCCTTCCATGTTGGCCTGTACCTATGGGACATATATACGAACGGGGGTCCCAGGACCAAGCCTTGTGGGATGCCACTCATATCTGCTTTGTAGTCTGACATGGATGCAGCATGTCTGACCATGTCAGTTCTGTCCTTGGTCTGGTTTGCAACCCCTCTACTGACATAGGGGTATATATTTAAGCTGGTGAACATATCCATACTGAACTCGTAGGGTATTGTCTGGAAGCATATGTACGGTCCAACTACGCTGTGTGGACCACATTGCCCTCATCAATGACCTTAATGACTGTTTCAAATGGGTCAAACATGTTTAGGGGCAGGATCTGCAGTTACGACAGCCACACTGTGTAGGGTCCGGTATCAGTAGGTCCACGATAGCTTTATGTCTGCGGTACATACTGATCCTTTCCATAGCTGTGCAGACCAAGCTTGTCAGGATCCTGGGGTGGTAGTTTGCAGTATCCATTCAGGCAACACCTTTGTTGTGAAGGACCACTGTTGTTGTACACTGCTCTTTGGGTACATATCCTGTGGTAAGGCTGACATTGGGCAGTAGTGTGATTTGGCATTCCATTATTCTTGGAGTCCATGTTGGCCTCAGCCCAGGACACCATCACATACCTTTGCTGCTGTGTGTTTTGCTTTGCAGATGATGTCTGTTACCTCAGTATCTGCAATGTCAGGGGACCAGCAGTCTGCTGGGATAGATATTTTGCATTCTGGGGGTTTGCACTGCACCTGTCAGGTTGTATGTTGGCAATATGTGTGTGTGTTTGGTATGTTGTTTGTAATATCTGTGTGATTCGGAGCATATCTGTGGATTCCCAACATGGTTCCTACCATCAGTTAAGTAAGCCTTGTGATTATCCTTAGTGTCCTGTACAATTTGTATCTTCATAGGTTCATGGGTTTATACTAGGCTATCCACCCTAGGGCATTAGTAAGCCAAGCCAGAGTGTGTGTGTCTTTCACGCCTTGCTATGTGACTATTATGGCCATTTATGATTTTCTTTACTGTGCCTCTGTCTGACGTGACACAGTGAAGACCCCAGTGTACATGTACAATCATCCATCCACTTGGCAATATTCCTGTTGAGGGGTGTCAGTGAGGGGCTCTGCCTAACATGGATTGGGATCCTGTTTCTGGGTGTGGGGAGCCTCTGGGTTATGTATCTGTCCCTCCAGCACATCCTATTTCATTATGTGTTGAGGCTGACATCTGTCACTCTCACAGCTCCAATGGCTTTGATTTCCTGTGGTGGAGCATGTCCATTACTCCTGTGTTGGACATGGCCTTGTACAACAGACATACAATGCCTCTGTGTAGGCAGTCTGTGACTGCATTCAGCTGGGGTGTCTACAGCCAGGCAGCATATGACATATATTTGACACCCTTTATCCTCTTGGTGGGGTACCTTTGAGGTCTTCCGAACCGCTGCAGGTGTCAGGTACGGTACATCCCATATGAGTCATTGTACTAGATTGTGGGTCTGATAAGGGAACAGTACAGGGGCACAGTGAACTCTGTTGATGTAGATGTGAATCCTTTCATGATACGGTGTCCAATATCAACAGTCTTCCTAGCCACATTGGCATTGTGAGTGTCACATGACAGGTTACTGTCGACTTGTGTCCCTAGGTCCCTGATTACTCCTTGCATACATAATGGTTTACCACCTATGTGGTAATTTGTGAGTACCTTGTCTGGTATTTGGTGGGACATTCATACTGTCCAGTGTCTTCAGGATGTCTGGGTGGGGTTCTTGTGTGTGACAGTGTGGTCTGTCACATGCTACAGACTGTACAGCAGTTTTGACTACACTTAGGTGCACATGGGTGGTCTCCGCTGCTTCGTGCATTGTCAGTTACCTGGCCGTATGGGTGTCTGTGCTGCATATGGATACTCCCCCTCCTTTGATGTTTTGGTCCAGGTGTTGGGGCCATAATGCATGATATGTGGTATAACCTGGTAGTGCTGGTGTGCTATCAGTAGGCTTGCAGCAGGCTTCTGTCACTGCACAGACATCAATGTTCTCCATACTGGGAAGTGCCTCAGGGGCATGCATATTGCAGTTTACACATCTGGCATTGGTCAGCATTACCCTTATGTTTCTTACCACTTATGTTTTCTAGGGTGGTGGGTTAGTCTTTTTGGCCTTGCCTACATATGGCTCTATGGAGGTGGCAAAGGCCTTATCCAGTATCCAGATGCCCAGGGGTAACAGGTGCAAGCCATCCCTGGAACAGCAGCATGGCTTGTCATGCATGACATCTCAAGCAGACAGACATTAGACCCTCTTGGACTGACAGCTGTAACTGTGCCACCTGTTAAAGCTGATCATTCTGTGTTTGTACTGTGACATCATTCTTGGTGAGGGTTGGATGCTGCAAACGGCCAGTGTCATACCGGCCTGGGGTACATATTCAGAGAGATCATCCATGTCTCTTTTCATGTAGTCCAGGGAGGTACATCTCAGGTCATTCACACCAGCATGGACAATGAGTGCATCATATTTCTGCTTGCTTTGGGGTGACCTGCGTACCTGTGTTATGTGGCATATTGTGGCAGCCTACAGGCAGCTTACTGTACCCTTTCCTTTGTTCAGTCTAGTGAGTGGGACAGCAGTGTGTCTGCCTATACAGACACCTATTACAACTGTATCAGGCATGTTGTTTCTCCTTCTGGCCTGTGACTGTTTGGCACACCAGCTTTGTGTACTATGTGCTGCATGTGCTATGTTTGGAGGTTGTGGTTGCTTGGGATCTGCTTTGGATGCTTCTGTTGGTGTGGTGTGTTTGTAATTAGGGCCTCCGGGAATGTTTTTCTGTGTTTATGTGTTTGGATTACAGTTGTGATAGGTCTATGTGGGACTGGGTTTGTGGTGTATGTGGTTACCGTCTCCTCCTGACTAGTTTTGACAGTACTGAGTTGGGGGAGCTCAGCCTCTGGTTTGGATACATGGTTGCATCTCTCACATATATTTGTATTTATTGGGGGGAGTTGTGGGTTGTCTGTGTACTTGGGCCAGGTGTCACATTGCCTCTGGATTCACAGATTCTACTTGTTGTAGCTGGCCTTAGTGGATTGTATGTGTGGACATATTTTATTGCCATACTACTGATCAGTGATTACTTCCCTTTTTATGTTTGCTCTATCATGTAGAAGCTTCCTCATTCTCTTGCATGGTTTGGTAATGGCTGGAGTCCAGCATGCCAGATGCCTGCGTGTATGGCATTGTGTCTTGTTGTTATTTGTGATTGCATACTCCAAGCATTCCTGGCTGTGTTCATGGAATGCCTGTATAACATGTTCTGCGGTGTGTCCCATATTCTGCACTTGCACAGGGCCTTTCGTGGATTCCACATCGGTTTGGAGGGGTGCAACCTATGCTTTGCACACGTTTTTCACTGTGGTTTTCTGGCCAGGGACTGTGGTCAGGATGTGTATATCCAGTGTGATTACTCTATGGTCTGGTCTTACCAGTGAGGGATACACTTCTCATCTTGCCATCCAGTACACATGTTGCTGATTATCACATCCAGTATGCTTACCCCTCTTGTGGGAGTGGTACATTGTTCCTGGGCATTTTGGTTTATGGATTCTGGGAACTTTTCTCCTACTGTGTTGGTGCTAGTATAATGCTCCCAGTGTATGTCTGGGTATTTTCAGTCAAGCAATATAATGTGATTTGGGGGGCTTGATATATTCATGTATTCTAACATAGGCCAGGTGCAGTTCCTGGTATTAGGACAGTAGTCTGCAGCAGGCTATATACTGGGAGGCGGTTTTAGCCATTGGTATTTGACCATGGCTAATCCATGCTGCTTCTTGTTGTGGTACCAACATGGGGGTGTGGTTATCCTTGACATTTATTGCTAGTCACCCTCCTTTTGTAGCTTGTTCCATGTTTTGCAGCTGTACAGCACATTATGAGGTGTAACCTGGTAGCGTTAGGGTGCTGATGTGAGCCTTGACCCAGTTTTCTATTACAGGACTGATATCAACATTCTCCATACTGTGTGCGTTTACACTGCACACATCTTGCTGTTTAGACCTCTGGCAATGGGTAGCATTACATCTAGGTTCCTATCCCTTGTGGTACCTATGAAGGTGGGTTTGTGTTTTGAGACTTACCTATTCAGGGCATGCTGTGGGTACTGACAGCCTTTGCCAGTATCCATGGGGCCTGGACTGATAGGTGCACACCACCCCTAGCAGGTGGTGCATCATGTCATGCTCTGCATGTCTTACCAGGCTGAAACACATTGGCTCCCCTTTGACTAACTGCATTACTTCAGCCAGTTATTACAATTGATCATTCCATCATCATTTTGTGGCTTCATGCTTGATGAGGGTGGATGTTAGTCAGGGTCCTCAGGTGTGCATATAGTACATGGTGTTACATTACTTAACACATGGCATTCATGCCTCAGGTGGTGCTGCAGGGCTGCCTCTGTTGGATGCGCATATTACACTCCCTGTACATGTTTGTGAGCAGGTCATGTCATTTTAGGCATCCCTGTTATTATTTGAGTGAGTCAGAGGGGGTATCATTCCCAGGGTTCCTACTGAGCCAGTGTATGTGCTATGCGTTGCCTCTTTACCAAGGCCAGGGCATACTGGGCATGCCTCCTTCTGCCTACTGGGACAGACTCAGGTTGTTCCTCCTCCGAGTCACGCTCTGCCTGTGATGGCCTTGGCAATGGTGGGGGGCTGTTTGGCCCAGCCCTATGCTGGTCCTGCTGCAGCTGTTTTTCACAAGATCATATTATGTAGCATAGCACATACCATGACAATTTGGGTACATGTAGTTGGTGTTTACTGCAAGGCTCCACCAAATGTGTCCAGACACCGGAACTGTGACTTGAGCAGCCCAAACACACGGTCTATTACATTACATGTTTGTGCATGTGCCTCATTATGGCGTTCCTGTTCAGGTGTGTGTCCGTTTCTGATGGGTGTCATCAGCCACGGCTCCAGTGCATAACCTGCATCCCCCACTAGGTGTCCGTGTGGGATGTCCCCATTGGCAAATGTCTGGTACAGCTGCGTCAAATGCCAGATGTGGGAATCATGGTAGCTCCCAGGGCAGCCAGCACACACATTCATTATTATGCCCTGGGCATCACACATGACCTGGCAGTTGATGGAGGGGAAGCCCTTGGGGTTAATGTAGGCCCTACCCCGCTCACCAGCTGGTGCTTTGATGCATATGCGCGTGCAGTCTATTGCACCCACTACCTCAGGGTATTCTGCTATTTGCTGGAAGAGATGCATATTGCTGGCCAATACCTCACGGGCATTGGGGAAATATACATGATCACCGACATGTGCTGACATGGCATCCAGGAACTGGTGCAGTACCCTGGAGGCTGATGCCTGTGATATCCCCATCATATCACCAGTTGGTCTTTGGAAGGTACCTGTTGCTAGTATTCTTAGGACAACACATACCTTGGTTTCCACTGGGATGGGTTCCCCTCTGTTAGTTCTGTGTGTGAGGCGTGGCCTACACAGCTCAACTATTTGCTGCAGGAGCACTCTGTCCACTCTATAGCGCTCTACTATCTCCAGCTCATGTAACCCGTGGTAGGTGACCCTGGGCCTGTACACTCTTCTCCGACTCCTCACTGTGGGTTGTCTGGCACCATCTGCATTGTCACCACCCTCAGCAAGTCGCCTATGTCTCATTATGACAGCTATGGCAGCCCCTAACATTTCTGCTCTGAGTTCAGCTTTTTCAGTTTTCACTTCTAATAGCTTACTCCTGTCTTGCAGTGTCTCTTGAGAGAAACATCCTGCACTGCTGTTTGCAGAGTTTTAAGTGCTGGGCTGGGCTACTATTCTGCCTGTGTAATTGCCTGCTTCTAATTGTTTTCACCTGCTAGCTCCAGCAGTATTCCCTGCTAGCTTCCTACTAATTCTGTTGCTTCCTTTTTCCTTTCTGTTTCCTCAGGGGGGGAGCAGCGTGCATACCAGCAGAAACACACTCACAGTGGCTTACACGCGCGCACACATGCTTACACGGTTCAGGATCTGCCTATTCAGGTTAAAACGTGCGCACACCAGCGCAAACAGTGTTAAACATCTACCAAGACACTCCCACATGCTCAGTCTGCCTTACACGTGTGCACACTGCCCTACTCGCGCTTCATGGCGCGCACACGTGTGCATGCACGCCCAGCAAGAAACTTTGGTGTAAGTAACAGTGTACACCTTCCATTTCTTGACTTTCCCATGCTTATCTTGTGGCACTCCTCTTTCCCTGATCTGTGTCTGTCATATGTCATGTTACACTGACCTCCAATGAACTGCATTTCTTTCTGCCATTCCCCCCTGTGATGTCACCTATCTCCTACTCTATTCCTCCCCTTATGTATCTCTTACACTACTCAGACTGTGCTCATTTGCTATGTGACTGTGGGATTCAGTATCCTAACCCTCATTTACATGAGATTGCCTACTAATGCTTAGTTACATGTCTTAGACTCAGCTTCCCCCTTAGCAACCACTACACGGTGGCCATGTTGTTTTGGTCTGCTGGTCCCTGCATTGTCATTCCATGTATTGCATAAAACCCGCATTTGTGGGTTTATAACCTTCATTTTATGTTTTATACAGCAACCCTTTTGCTGGGCTGTGTTTAAAAATAGATATTTTTTATATTTGCATTGGTTTACCTTGCCAATGGCCACATATTTGGCCATTGGCATGCTGCCTGACACATATGCACCCTTTATTTGGAGCTGACATGGCTCCGTTGTGATTTTTGCAGAAACGTACTCAGTTGTCAACTGAGTACATTTCTGCAGCTAAAACGTCTCTTACACGGGCTGGTTTCTGCTTTGTGGATCGCTAATATACCTCATTTGCATACCTTTCAGCTGCAAGTGAGGTATTTAGCATATCCACGCCCAGTCCGTGTAAGAGACATTTTAGCTGGTCTCTTACACGGAGTTTCGGGCTGTTCCTGGATCGTGAGGCTTGCATGGAGTGTTACACGTCTCTTACACTCTGTGCAAGCCTTTGTGAATCCTGCCCTGAGCTTATCGGTAGGTTGAAGAGTCTGGCAGGTGAAATTAAATGGATTTAGCAAAAGATATCCTTTTTTAACAAGAGTCATTGCAAATAATTTGCAAACTTTATTTAAAAATTATACAAAGAAGTAGGCAAAGGATATCTTCTTTATTAGCATATGGTGGAGTTCTGTCTTTCCTTCCATATCTTCACAGGACATCTAAAAATTTCAGATTCATTCTTCACATTACAAAGTGATGGTACATGCTGCTGGTAACTATTATCACAACCAGGTTCCAAACCTGGCATCATTCTTTGTTATGGGGATTTTGTTCATTTATTTATAAAGTGATCTGTTCTTGTGTAGAAAGAATTTGACAGGTATTTGAGTTTTATGGGCATATTTAATTTTCAGTGTATGGTGACTGAATGATTGTCACCAAGCCTGTGCAAAAGCTGTTTGGCAGCGCTCACCTAAATATTGATTTCCAGAAGAATAACAAGAGCTACTTCAAATAAAGAAAGCATTGATTCCGGGGTTGAAACACTTGAAGACAGGAGCAGAACATCTAAAACGATTAGCCCTTCTAACATTGCATTTTTCGGCTTTACACTTCTAAATAAGAATGCACAAATTGCTTGAAATCTGCCATGGTATTACTGAAAACCAACAAGCTGTACAATAACAGTAAAGTCAAACATACCAGTTTATGGAGCCAAAAAAAGTGCCTTAAAGTGCCTGTGAATCTTTCTTTGACATTGGTATATACAGTGCATTCAGTTAAGAGTTTTGTAGCTTTAACTTTTTTCGTAACTACTATTGGCTCTTATACGCACTTAGGATTGCTCACAGCTGCCGTTAGAAAATGCTATTTATTCCATAACATGAAGAATGATGCCTGGTTTGGAACCTGTTTACGATAATATGTAAATACCAAAATAAAGAATGTCTGTTTTTCCCTCCATTGTAGCAGTTTTTACAGCCTGCATAATTTCTTCTTGTCTGGCTTATATTGAAAAAAAAGAAAAAAATAAAGTACTGCAGTTAGAAAGAATGGCCATAGTCAGGCACTGTAAATGTACTGGCTGTTAGCTATGACTTTTGAAGTTATAGTTAAAGATTTGTAATAACGAATACATTAAATGTATAGCTAACAGCTTTATAATTGAAAGCACGTGCATGAACAGCTAGGGTACCTTCAAACAATTTAAAATAGTTATAATAGAGGATGTGTGCTTAAAGATGTTTTTTTTTAATATTAGGAGCTGTGCATTATTCTGCCATAGCAACAACAACAACAACAACAACAACATCATAAAAGGTAAAGTTAAAGTGGTCTTTGACCCACTATAAGAATATTTTTCATCATAGTATGAGAGTAGAATACAAGACGAATGACACAAGGGGGCCAATTTAAGGCTAACCAAGCTGCCCAAAATAAAAATGGATAGGTAATGGTTCTCAAATGTTTTGTGGAGTGTGTATATTCTTACGTTGACAAACAATTGCAAGCTTCCTGTCTCAGGAAGAGACATGGGTGTCAGACCCGAGGTATATTTGTGATTTCCCATCCACTGTTCAGGACTTTGCTTGAATAAATTCAGAGAAGAAGTCTGCTTTACACAGATGGTAATCCTGATGTAGAGACAGAGGGTGCCTTTGAAATACATACCTGTCCCTCCAGCAATGTCCTGTTTATGTTGTTGGAGAAGTTTAGGTCCCTAGGTTGGGTGTTTCTGATGCTAATTGCTTTCTAAATGAGTAACAGGTTCATTAGTGCTGGATTTGAAGAATCTGTGTAGGCTAGGCATAGGTCACTTCTCTGAAGCCTGTAGGAAACTTAATATATGGATAATGATTTGGGGTGGTCTGCAAAGGATTACTTTTCTACCCTTTGTATTCCTTTTGTGAGAAATCTATGTAGACATTCCGATTGCTGCATATACTTGGTGAGGTACATACAGAAGAGGACACTGTACTCAACTAAAGGTCTTATGAGGGCAGATCACAGCAGGACAGTGACTTGGTTGGATCTCTATGCCATATCTTTAATTATACATTTTACAATGTGGAATGATTTTCTCAACACATTAGGAACAGTTTGGTCAAATGCCAAATATATGTGTACATGTGTTCAGGCGTCCCTGACTACAGGGTCTACTCTCAGGGGTATATTATCAATGTGGCAGTTTCCATGGGTGTGTCGTCTTGCCAAAAGTTACTATAATGAACTTCTTAGTACTGAGTTTTAGGCCATGACTCTGGCACCAGTTATTAGTCTGTGTGAGGCCCTCTTGGAGGATATTAATATCTTGGGGGGAATCAATGACTGCTCACAATTTATAATCATCTGCAAACTTGGTCAGCCAGATGGCCTTGAGGATAGCTGTAAATTCAGAGAGTAGATGACAAATAACACTGGCTCCAGCACTGAGCCTTAGGGGATATCATTGGTAAATAACTAGCCTTTTTGTGGAGGGAGATTTCCCTATTCTAACTTTTTGGGTCCTGTCAGTGACCCAGCTGGCTATCTAGTGGGTGACATATGGTTAATACCTAATTTAGTGAGCTTGTTAATGCCCAAGTGGGGTTTTGCTTTATACAGTGCATATCATAGTCATTTATTTTGTTTAACATATAATTTATTTTAATATTTGCTTTTGGCATTTGTGGATCTAGTTCTTGGGCATTGTATTTATGCAGCCTTTTAATGCTAATCAGGTATGTCTTATTAGTACTGCTACGGATTTCATTTCCAGACCATTTATTGAAATATTTCATTACAACCCTGCTCAGCACAAATGTCAGTGCTTCTCAGATCACAGATCGTTCTAATTTCAGTATATGTGCTGCCAAAACAAGCACACATAATACTTGGATATGTCAGGACTGGAACCCTGGACACCACCACACAGCTTGTCTACCTCATTCCTTTGAGCCACAGAGGCTAATGAATTGTTTTTGCTTGTTACTTTGTTCAAGAAAATCTGTCTTATTAACTGGATTGCTTAGTCTTCAATCTGGGTCATTTGGAATGCAAAATAAGTTTTCATGACCTGTTTAAATCATACAATTACTGATGGATTGAAAGAGGAATGATAAGAAAGACGTGGAAAGACTAATAGTTTTAAGTATGTCAAACCCATTTTTAGTATTGCATCTGTTTTATCACTTGTAGAGCCCAATTTCAGAGCACCTGGGGTAGTGCAGGGGACAGCTTTCTTTATCCAGCACTGCTGCTCCGAACCTACTTGTCTTATCTATTCCCTGGTATGACATCAAACTCATGACACAGTATTCCATAGTCTATCTAACACCATGCCAGTTCTGCAGGTCTGTTGAGTACACGCTATACTATTATCAGGAATGAGAATTAGTAACATTCAATTTAAATCAAACTTATTTCCCATCACTAACATAGTATGATGACCACTGAATCTCATGCATAAGTACAGAGTGCAGCTGAAGTTAAACATTTCCACAGATACATGTCAAAATGGGTACAGCAGGAACTTACCCTATCTGTAGTTTCAGTTCTGAAATATGGGTGGACCTGACAGTCCCCATAAATAGCCAGCACCACTAAATCATCTGTGCATTGGATACAAGAATGTGTGCACAACAGAAAAAAGTTCATATTCGGGCAATGTAGCTTCTGAAAATATGGGGGTGGGAGGTAGAGCATGGGCTGATGTTAGCTAAGTTAGAACATGTACTTGAAACAGTTTGGAAAACTGAGTGTTTGAGCCATACACACTCTGCACTAGGGGCATCACATGCAGAACACTGCTGCATACAAGCGCAGGCCTCAGCTGGCATCCTCGGTCTCCTCACCATTTGTATGAGAGAAGGGTACTGCAGGTAACTGTGCTTAATACAGTCTAATGCCTGCAGAACCAGATTCCACACACATGTGGAGGATTTTTAACATTATAATGACCTACTGATGTAAGAGAGCTACTCTAGTGTTCTGATGTGTTGTGATTTTTCATCAGTGTTCAACAGCAGTGAACTATTAAAACGTTTTGCAATGTTAAATAGATACCCTTACCTCATTCTGCAATCAGATGTAGGGCTCCGGGATTCCTCATTTACTTATAGGATTTGAGAATCCTGAAAACCTATTTAGTGACCTGGGATTGATTTTAGTGTTTTGGTAGTAGGTTTTCCCTACAGTAAGTTTTCAATTCTGGATGATTGTGTAATCAGTATGAGTGTGACAGCAGTTTGCACTGATTTGTTGATCTCAGGATAAGGCTTGTAGTGATGCTACCTAGTATAACTAGTGAAAAATAACTAAATAATATCTTAGGTATTGATTTATGTCAGCCTGCTAAAAAGAAAGTGTGCCAGTTTGCAATTAGAATTAATGTTATTTCTATATTTGTTTTTAATTGCATATAGATTTCAAGTGCAGTTATGCCCATAGATATGTGTAACTTACAGTACATTTAATGCCAGATACACTTAGTGCAGAAGTGTCTGTTATCCTTCCTTTATAGTTAGAGATCATTTTTATTTATTTATGTATTTATTTATTTATTTAAGGAAAGAATTACTGCATGTCTGCACTTCAAAAAATCTTGTAAGCTTTTCTGCTTAGATTTATCTAAAAATGTATAATATAAGCAAACTGTTTTGGTTGTTGTGCAAAATTATGGAGTACCCTGATTCACTGTCTTAACTGTGGAATTCCTTTTTATATTTCAAGAAAGTTGTGCTTTCATTGCATCCAGAACAGGAAAAAAAATAGCAGTTGCCAGAAATATAATATATGAACAAGAAATGCAAACTGTTTGTTCTAGTTATCATATAGACTGTGTCTTTAAATAACGGGACATAATTGTGCGAGTCCAAGACTTTATTGAAATATAAATATATCACTAGGTTTGTTGCAAACTGGCTCATGGGTAGAACCCACAGTGTGAAAGTAGATGACTCCAAGTCAGACTGCCAACCAGTCACAAGTGGAGTACCACAGGGTTCGGTCCTGGGTCCTCTATTGTTTGGTATCTACTTCTCTAAAGTCCAGGCCAACATGAGAGGACTCCAGCTGACAAAGTTCATAGACGATTGGAAGTTGGGAGCTATTACTAACTCCCCAAGTGATGTTGACATCCTACAGAAAGGTGTCCCTGAGACCAACGACTGGTGTCAGAACCATGGCCTTAAGCTCAATGCCAAAAAATGTGTCGGCATCCCCTTTGGGAAAAACCCAGTTCCCACGAATTACCGCATCAATGGTAGTCCAGTGTACACAGAAGGCATTATAAGAGATCTGGGAACACAGGTTGACAGCAACCTCTCTTTTGACCACCACATTGCCACTGTGGAGAGAAAGACCTTCTATGTGGCACATCTCATTACTAAGAGTTTTGCATACAGGAAGAAAGAGGTCATTGTCTCCCACTACTCTTCTCTCATTAGGCCAGTCATTGAGTACAATGTCCCATTTGGCACATACCTCACTAAACACCTCCAACAACTGGAGAGGCCACAAAAGTACCTCACAAACAGGATCCTTGGCCTTAAACATTTGTCCTATATGGACAGACTCAAAAAACTCCGGGCCGGATTCACAAAGGCTTGTATGGAGTCTAAGAGTAGAGTAAGACTCCATGCAGCCAACATGTCCACTGAACGATCCAGGAACAGCCGGTAGGGCCGTGCAACAGAGCTCCTAAAATGACTCTTACACGGACATGGCTAGGATATGCAAATTACCTCAATTGCAGGCAAAAGCTATGTAAATGAGGTAAATTTGCGAACCAGGAAACCTGAACCTGTCCGAGTAAGAGTAGTGTTATTTGCAGAAATGCACTCCGTTGACAACTGAGTACAGTTCTGCAAATAGCAAAACGGAGCCGTGACAGCTCCAAAAAAAGGATGCATCCAGTTGAGGAAGCATGCCAATGGCCAAAAATACGGCCATTGGCAATGTTCACCAATGCAAAATTAAAATAAAATATATATATTTTTTATCCCGATAGCCGATGTTTAAGCGTAGTGCAGCGCCACGCAAATGCGCTGCGCTCTAGAAAACAGAAAACCAATAATTAAAATCCACAAATGTGGATTTTATAGTAATTCCTAATATACAATGCAAGGGAATGGCAGTCCGAAGACAACATGGCTACCGAATAGAGGTTGCTAAGGGGGAAGGTCAGTCTAAGAGATGTAACCAAGCATTAGTAGGCAATCCTATGCAAATGAGGGTAAGGATAGTGAATCCCAAGTTTACATAGCAAAAGAGCACAGTCAGTGGAGTGTAGGAGTAGGATAAGGGGAGTATCAGAGTAGAAGATAGGTGACATCATGAGGGGAGTATGTCTGAAAGAAGTGAAGCTCATTGGAGTAGAGTGGTATGTGTCTGCTGTCAGTTACTCATCATTGGAAGAGGTGTGTCAACAGGTACCATAGCTAAAGACAAGAAATTGAAGGTGTATGCTGTGAGCAACACTAAAGTTACTTGTAGAAGTGCCTGCAACATGTATGCATGCATGTGCGAGCCTGTAAAACCGAGTAAGCCTGTGTGCGTGCATGTGCACCTGTGTGCGCCCGTTTAAGCTGGAGTAAGCAAGTGTAAAATTGTTGAAACCTGTGTAAGCGCGTTTGTGCCTGTGTACACGTGTTTTAGCAAGAATAAGCAAGTTGCAGTCCATGTAAGCATGTGTAAGTGCGTGTGAGCAGTTGTGCGCATGTTTTTGCTTGTGTGCGTGGCGCTGCCCCCTGAGGAAACAGAAAGGGAAAAGGAAGCACAACAGATAGTAGGAAGTTAACCAGGGAGTACTAGCAGAGCTAGCAGGTGAAAACAATCAGAATCAGGCAATTACACAGGCAGTACAATAGCCCAGCCCAGCCCAGCACTTAAAACTCAGCAAACAACTTTCCACTATGTTTTTTCTCAGAGACACTGCAACACTGCAGTAAGCTAATAGAAGTGAAAACTGAAAAAGCTTTACTGAGACAAAGAAATGTTAGGGGCTGCCATTGCTGTTATAAGGCGACATATGCAACATGTTGAGGGTGGTGACAATGTGAATGCTGCTGAGCAACCCACAGTGAGGAGACGGAGAAGAGTGTACATGCCCAGGGTAACCTACCAGGGGCTACATGAGCTGGAGATAGTGGAGCACTATAGAGTGGACAGTGACCTCATGCAGCAAATTGTTGAGCTGTGCAGGCCATGCCTCACACACAGAACCAACAGAGGGGAACCCATCCCAGTGGAAACCAAGGTATGTGTTGTCCTAAGAATACTATCAACAGGTACCTTCCAGAGACCAACTGGTGATATGATGGGGATTTCACAGGCATCAGCATCCAGGGTACTGCACCAGTTCCTGAATGCCATGTCAGCACATGTCAGTGATCATGTATATTTCCCCAATTCCCGTGAGGTATTGGCCAGCAAAATGTGTCTCTTCCAGAAAATAGTGGAATACCCTGAGGTAGTGGGTGCAATAGACTGCACACACATATGCATCAAAGCACCAGCTGGTGAGTGGGGTAGGGCCTACTATAACCTCAAAGGTTTCCCCTCCATCAACTGCCAGGTCTTGTGTGATGCCCAGGGCATAATAATGAATGTGTATGCTGGCTGCCCTGGAGGCTACCATGATTCCCATATGTGGCATCTGATACAGCTGTACCAGACATTTGCCAATGGGGACATTTCTCATGGTCACCTAGTGGGGGATGCTGGATATGCACTCGAGCCGTGGCTGATGACACCCATCAAAAATGCACACACACCTGAACAGGAATGCCATAATGAGGCACACGTACAAACACGAAATGTAATTGAGCATGTGTTTGGGCTGCTCAAGTCATGGTTCCGGTGCCTAGACACATCTGGTGGAGCCTTGCAGTACTCACTAAATACATGTACCCAAATAGTCATGGTATGTGCTATGCTACATAATATGATCCTGCAAAAACAGCTGCAGCAGGAGCAGCATAGGGCTTGGCCAAACAGCCCCCCACCATTGCCAAGGCCATCACAGGCAGAGCGTGACTCGGAGGAGGAACAACCTGAACCTGCCCCAGTAGGCAGAAGGAGGCATGCCCAGTATGCTTTGGCCTTGGCAAAGAGGCAACGCATAGCATATACACTGGCTCAGTAGGAACCCTGAAAATGATACCTCTCTGACTCACACATATAGTAAAAGAGATGCCTAACTTGACACTACCTGTTAACAAACATGTATAGGGAGTGTAATATGTGCATCCGACATAGGCAGCCCTGCAGCACCACCTGAGGCATGATTGCCATGTGTTAAGCAATATAAAGCAGTGCTAAACAGCTCTTACCACTATTTAGTATATGTAAACAAAATTATACATACTAAGTAGCACAACTTTTGGCAATGTTGAGCAATATTGGGCAGCGTTCAGCAATGTTGGTTAACATTGAGCAATGTTGTGCAAGTTTGTTCAAAGTTGGGCATAGTTCAGCAAGAGCAGGTAATCATGGTCATATTTGCCTCACTGTTCCTGAAGCAGTCTGGTCTGCCCAGTATGAAAATATGAAGCAGTGACAGCCCTCGAACCCTGGATACTGTGCACTATAGTCATAGTACTGAACCACTAAACCATGACAGTATGTCAGTGGTCAGCCTGTATGAAGAAATGTTGATAAGTCTATGCAAAGTATCTCATGGAAACCCTGCAGGCACAGCATAATCCCTGTCAAGTTATGACACAAAGGTGAGCCCTGCAGTAAGAATATAACCTGATTTTCAACACACATATAGTATAAATGTTAATATTGGTCATATTCACAAACATCAACAAATGTAGTGGACCTCAGACAGCAACATACTGAAAGGTCACACTGGGCATGCTCACACACTTGAATAAATGAAACAAATGTCAGGCAACAAAACCCTGAAAGGCCGAACTGGGCATGCTCACACACTTAGGCCATGTCTGAGTACAGCAGTGGGCCACACATATCCGGCAGTTGCATGTATTAACCCAGGAACCTCTCACTATTAAGTATTCTTAGTAATAAAGAAAAATATTGGATTATACATTTGGGAGCCTTATTCCCACCTGGACTAAATGACCATTTATAATTTACCTTATACATATATATGGTATTACACACCATATTCCTTGGCACTATTTGTTTATCTATTTCAATATTATATTGTTATTTATATCACATTTTGTGTTTAGAATATGGATAATATTCTATTCTGAATACTGATCATTATGGGAAGTGCATTTTATTTAATAATGTTTTGCACACTTTAAATAATTAATATGCAGTTAAGTGGTAGCCATTTGTTATTGGCTATGGATATATATAAATATGGAGTGTGTTTAATGGAGCATGTCTTTGCTATTTGTCCTCACTGAAGAAGGTGATCTACCGAAACTAGTTTGAGGTCACACTTTTTGTTGTTGTGAGAGTATTATGGTGCTTCAATGGCACCTACTTTATTCCAATAAAGCCTTTGGAACCATATTGCTGGCCTTTGTTTGTTTCCTGAGATGATGTTGGGCCATGCAAGCTTGAACGTGCGTGGGTTTGTGTGCTATTGACGTGTTTTCCTCGCTGTTGGCGCTGGTTCCTTGGCTGTTAGTTGAGATGACTCCTCTCCTTTGACAAATTGGACTTTCTCCATTTACCAAGGCTTTTTTGCTTTATTGCACTTCCCAGTTGTTGATCGTAAGGAAGGGTGACTGTTTTCTATACATTTTTGGGTATTTTCTATGCATCTATAGTGCCCTGTGTGCAATAGATATCTGTGCTCTTTATAATCAGAAAAGCGTGAACATCACCATATTGGATGGTATATTTTGGTCGCCTAGAGATATTATTGGAATGTTTCTTACAAGGGACTGTATACTTTTTTATCACTACGTCTGATACACACGCTGTTCACAGTAGTGGCACTAATAAGGGGACTCGGCAGAAACGCTATTAATAAAGTATATTGGGCCTACCAATATTTTGTGAAGAGCAATACAACGCTATGTTTGGTGGTAGGATTGGCATTTTTTCTGTAGGAGTGTACCTTCAGGAACGTGCGTTTTACTAGATTTGCCTTGCAATTCGTACACAAGGATTTCTTTTGGATTGGGACAGTTTTGGACTATGTATTAAGGATTGTAACACCAGCCATCTTTTCTTTTTATGTGGATTATAACTTTAGAGGATTGGGTTTTTTTCATGTTGTATTAATGTTTATATGTGAATTTATATCGCGAGACGTCACCATATAGGAACATCAGGCTTGCGGAGCTACGGTGACTATTTATACAACTGCTTCTGTGTACTTAAATATTCTCATTTATTGAGAACTAGAACATTTGGAGTTTTTTCTTTCTTTTTTGTGGACATCGTTGACAACATATTACGCAATCTATATTATGTCTACTTGTGGACATACGCTCTCATGGGACTTGGATACAGGCAAATATTAAGTCTTTTTGGACTAATGCTTATGATATATGTATCTTTGGTCATTTGTATGGACTCAATGACTACATGTATACGGGGAGAATTTGAAAAGCTAGGGTACTGATTTTTCAGAAGGGAGTTACATATTTTGTTGTTTTTTGGTGTTTATATCGATATATGCATATTTGAATTGGTGATTTTTCTCATACATTAGTTAGTCAGTCGATATGTAAGCATGACTAACGTACTATAAGAGTTTATCATAACCAAGAAACAATAACAAATATAGTGACACAGGGTTATATGTTTATTCTAATTGCGAGGTGTATATAGGTTGGAAGTAGATTTGATTTTTCAAATTAACTATTGCATACTTTTAGTTCCAAGAACTAAGAATTCAAAAACTGTAGCCCAGGAACAAAGCCTCCAGATGGAAAACAGACAGGAACAAAAGCAAACGAATCCACTGGAAGCACCACGCAGAGATGCAATAGCTGTAGTAAAACTTCTTTATTGCAGACAGGAACAGACACAAGCGCTTTCGCGTAGGTATACTACGCTTCTTCAGGTGTAACACAATGTAAAACCAAACCACCATTTATACAAAAATTTTTTACAAAATTTTGGCGCTCAAACTTAATTAGTAAAACACTAATTGAATAATTATATCACTCATCCTGCATTAGTTTAAAGAAACATCAACAAGAATGAATTCAAGTGACTTAAACAATAAATAAATAAACAGAAACATTAAAGATGTTTAAAGTACATGACTGCCATACTTTAACTGAACTGAAATACTTAAAGCATGTTCATAGTATATTAAATAAACATTGCTGATGCAAAAAAGAAAAAGCATGACAAACTCTAACGCCAAAAGCGGCCCGAATAACTACCTTGCTCACTGTCTAAACAGTCAAAACACTACTAGAATCTTTCTGCAAGATGTACTACTTGAATATATGTATATTTAAAACAATAATATCATAAAATAGATTAAAACATGTATAGTAACTCTCATATTCTGATCGCTAAGCTATGCTTATCAATAGCTTCTAACAACAGAAGTATCTTAGCAGAGAAACTGTAAACACTTCTTATAAACCTTCTAAAATACAAAACAGCTACTGGAAACAGTAGCTGAAATTTGTAAGTAGTGTTTTAAAAAAGTGTCGCTAAACTAACTAGCAACCATACTTATCTACAAGGTAACTGCTCATAAAAACAGACTATCCTACTTGTTATGGACACAGAGATCACTGACATCAAACCAAAACAGGATCCGCTGTAAGGTTATCGTAAATATACAAGTACTAACCTGAATGGTAACTGCTATTTTGTTTATTTAATATACTATGAACATGCTTTAAGTATTTCAGTTTAGTTAAAGTATGGCAGTCATGTACTTTAAACATATTTAATGTTTCTGTTTATTTATTTATTGTTTAAGTCACTTGAATTCATTCTTGTTGATGTTTCTTTAAACTAATGCAGGATGAGTGATATAATTATTCAATTAGTGTTTTACTAATTAAGTTTGAGCGCCAAAATTTTGTAAAAAATTTTTGTATAAATGGTGGTTTGGTTTTACATTGTGTTACACCTGAAGAAGCGTACTATACCTACGCGAAAGCGCTTGTGTCTGTTCCTGTCTGCAATAAAGAAGTTTTATTACAGCTATTGCATCTCTGCGTGGTGCTTCCAGTGGATTTGTTTGCTTTTGTTCCTGTCTGTTTTCCATCTGGAGGCTTTGTTCCTTGGCTACAGTTTGTGAATTCTTAGTTCTTGGACTTTGTGCTGTTGGCCAGTGAAACACATGGAGTCTAGCAACATTGAGTTGGACTTCCGTCCAGAGACGAGAATGATCGGTACTTCTACTTGGGATTCGCTCAAGCATTGTAAAGACAATCCTTTATTGGCTCTGGAGCTGAACCATTGGTCTACTATGACACCCACTACACCGAACGGTGAGAATGTTTCTGAATTTAACAGACAGTTTAAAATACTCCAAGATGATCTATATCAGCTACAGAGGTTAGCCTGGCAGAGGCTGCACCTAGAGGCATGTTTGCATTTCAAGATAGTGCCTAGGGGGATGCGTGTGTTTTGTATGCCCTCCTATGGCAACAGCCACCCTATACTGCTTAGGAAATGGCAGGACCTCAATATACAGCTAGGTTTTAGCTATATTAATTTACTATTGGAGTACTTTGCACCATTGGAAGCTGATTTAAGAAACAAGATAGATGTACAGTATGAAACAATGAAAGAATGTTTCACGACTGAATATTTCATCAAGAGGATTGACTCCCTTTTTATTCAGGTACAATCTTATAGTGAGAGGCTCAAAGACATTAAGCACAAAAAACTCACCAGAGATGCTAATGATTTTGCAAGTGGACAGATCTTTGTATGGCCCAGAATTGAGAACCCATCCATTCAGAATAGACATAATGATGGACCCATCACTATTGCTGATGCCTCATTGACTTCTATAGTTAGCTCAGACATTACAACCAGCTCTTTACCATCTGCACATCCTTCAGTCACCAGCTTGATTAATCCTGTAACAATACTCTCTACCTCTGAGCATCCTACAACTGGTAGGATCCATGATGATACCAGTACTCCGCCTCCTAACCAGCAAGCAGCTAAAACATTCTTGACAGCAGGTGCTAGACCCAAGGATGTGCCTTCTGTTAACAACCTTTTTTTACCTTTCCCTGTAAAGGAACAGCCAGGATGGCGGGGCCGGTCAAGCAGCAGAGGTCCCAGGAAAAGAAAAGGTTCTATCGAAAATCTTCCAAACAACAGGAGACGAAGAAACTGACATTTATGTTGACTAAACCAGAGGATGAGAGAAAGCCTTCTCTGGTACATAACATATCTAGTTGGACTTTGTCTGATTCAGACTCATCAGTTTTAGAGAAGGGATTGAATTTCATCCCTTCACAAGCTAGCCACCTAAGTGATATTCTAACAGATCTAAGACTGTTTTGTCGGAACCTTTCTCTCAAGATTTTCTTTAAAGACAGTAAGGCTCTGGACACTAAAACTTTAAAAGGTTTTTTTAGGGTGAAGAGTAGCTTTACACCCATGCTACCACACAATGTTGAGAGCTTCCAGAAAATGTGTGAGAGTGATTTTTATGATTGGTTTAAGCTTAGCAACAGTAAGAAAAGATGTTGTTTTTACAATATTAGTAAAGCTGAACAGAGTTCCATTACTTCCCTTAAGAACAATGGTAGTATTATTGTCAAACAAGCTGACAAAGGGGGAGCAGTGGTTGTTATGGATACCTCTGAGTACATTGCTACCATGAACAGCATGTTGTTAGATGATAAAGTATATGAGGTTATTTCAAGAGAGTTTGTTAGTAATATTGTGAAGTTGGTACATGACAATCTTTATGACCTCCTCATGTGTGGGCAGATTAGCTGTGAGCTCTACGAATATTTTGTAGTTGAACATCCAACTTTGCCTATTATTAAAGGCTTACCCAAAATACACAAAGGGGTCACACCTGTACCAATGCGACCCATTGTTGCAGGTGAAAATTGGGTCACCTCCAATATTTCATCTTTTGTTGAAGGGCTGTTACGCCCTCTAGTTGATGACATTCCAGTTGTTCTGAAGGATTCCTATCAGCTTGTTGATTTTCTTAAAGGTTTTGAGCTAGAGAGGAGTGATACCACCATGTTGTTAGTTACCATGGACGTCCAGAATCTGTTTACCAGCATTCCCAATGATTTGGGGGTGTTAGCCATTAGAGAGATGTTAGTTAGCAACTCAAGCTACAGCAATAGTAGACAGATTTTGATTAACTATTTGTTAGAAATGGTCTTGGAAAATAATATATTCTTGTTCCAGGATAAGCTGTTCCTCCAGAAATGGGGAGTTGCCATGGGCACTCCCTGTGCGAATAGCTATGCTAACATTGTGGTCTATCACTGGGAGCAGCTACATCTCTTTTTGCATCCAGACTATAAGAAGGTCAAGCTGTATAGGAGGTTCGTTGATGACGTCCTTTTTGTGTGGGATGGTACTGAGGCTGATTGTTTAAGATTTATTGCTGAGTTAGAACTAACCTCTACTTTTTTGAGGTTTACTGCAGATATCTCTCCTGTTCAAGTACATTTTTTGGACCTTAATCTGAATTTTAGTGACAATAGGATTGTTACCTCATTGTATAGGAAATCCATCTGGAGGAACTCTCTGCTTCGTTTTGAGAGCATGCATCCCAGGTTCACCTTTAGAGGGATCATATTGAGCCAAATGCATAGGGTTTGTAGGATTTGTACCAATGAAGGTGATTTATCTGCTGAACTTACCACTCTTAAAGGCTTGCTTGAAGAAAGAGGCTACCCTCCCAAACTCATTAAAGATTGTGAACATGAGGTTTTTGCTAAAATATTTGGCAAGACAGACAATGTCAAGGGAAAAAGTGTCCCTATTTCTTTTAATGCTTTTGGTATTAATAGGCATGCTGATAGACTCTCATATATCACTAGGTACACCAGTGATGTAGTCGTACATAACCAGATTATCAGCAGGAATTGGAATGTATTGGTCACAGAACCATTCACCAAAAGTATTGTAGGTGTCCATCCAATGTTTAGCTATAGGACATGTAACAACCTGAAACTTACTTTATGTAAAGAACCAAACCCTTCTGTCAATGAACCTTATGTTGATCGTATAGGGACATTTCCTTGTGGTCACTGTCATATGTGTCAGCACATATCCAGTGATCACAGTTTTACACATCCAGATGGTATTTTCCTGTTTACACCCAAATTTTACAGTGATTGCAACAGTACTAACTTAATATATTTGGCCTTATGCGATTCCTGTCAGGCTTTTTATGTAGGTCTCACGAAGAGAAGACCGTGACAGGATATATAATCATTGCTATGATATCAAGAAAGGCAATGACAGCAATGCCCTGGCCAAACATACTCTTGAATTCAGTACACACAGGTTCAAATTTATGGTTCTCGAACTGGTGGGTATCAACCGTAGAGAAGGAGACAATATGAATCAATTAGCCCTTAGGGAACTCAAATGGATCTTTACACTTAAGGCACATCTTCATCCGGGTATTAATCAGTATGTCTCAGTTAGACCTGTCCTCAATATGAGGTAATGAATGAGGGAAACTATTGTTTTGTTACCTTATATTATACTTGCAGGGTACACATGCTGTTACTTTTGTTGAGTTTTACTTGTTTCTTTATTTGTTTTTTTTTGCTAGCTCATTGGGCTGGATGAAGTTTATACATATTTTTTATGCTTACTATATATTTTTTCTCAGGCTATTTAGAAATGGTTGCATTTTGTATAATGTCAATTAATGAGCTTAGTATATTTATATTGTTATGTTTTGCACATGTCTTTAGCTGACAGCATATTGGTGGCTTATGTCAGTTGCAATACTCCCCATAAGATTCAGTTTTTGGTCTGATTTGATAAATTATATACTATTATATTTATTTATTTATTTTATTATTATTATTTTGACAGTTTAGAGTATTGTTCAACCGTTTGTAGTTTCCATCACATTATATATCCCTGTTTCTTGGACGTTTAGATGTTAATAGTTGCTAGCCTTCTATATATTGCCTTGTTTGTATGTTCCCGGGCGTTCTACATCAAGAGTTTCATTTTTAATATGTATTTTTATGCTATTTAGATGCAACCTGGTTTGTTACACAGATATAAAGGTTTAATGTCTGCTGAAGATCTCTCTACTTTAGCAGGAAAGGTTCAGTAGCTGTTGCGTTTATGACACCTTAAATTGTTGGACCAGTGTTTTGCTGGTTGAGCTGCGCTGATGTGAATTCTTCTGTTGATATATGCATGATGTTAGATTATTTTGATTGAATCAATGAAGGGAGTCTATGACACCACCTGGAAGTGAAGTTGGTTCGTTAGTTCAGGACGTCTGGTCCATCATCTAGTTGGTACAAGTGTGTTTGTGTTTTTGCGTCAACTTGTGGCTGATCCTGGTTGGCTTGTTGCCAGTGTTGACTTGTACCGGGAGTTTTGCTGTTCTTAATGTTTAACTTGCTTTGCGTGGGTCTGGCCCTGTCTGTCGTGTGGATGGCAAGATCTATTTTTGGGACGTGTTCCACTTTACAAGGGGCTGTGTAGTGGTGGTTGTGCGTAGGATATTTTGTGCTGATGTACCAACTTGTCGATTGTGTTGGTTCGCATCCAGAGGTTTGCATTTTTTAACATTTAATATATCTGCATAGGTTCAATCTTGCTTGTCATGCAGACAGTAAGATCTGCCTTAACACGTGTTCTATAGTAAAAGGAATTGTGTAGTAGTGGTTGAGCGTAGGATAGTTTGTACTGATGCACCATTGTTTGATGACATGGTTACATTGACTTGATCTCTTTTTGAATTATAAAACAGGATTTTACTGTTTTTGGGATTTCATGACATCGTCTGGAAGGGAAGTCGACTTGCTAGTATAGGGTACGTAGCAGTTACCATTCAGGTTAGTACTTGTATATTTACGATAACCTTACAGCGGATCCTGTTTTGGTTTGATGTCAGTGATCTCTGTGTCCATAACAAGTAGGATAGTCTGTTTTTATGAGCAGTTACCTTGTAGATAAGTATGGTTGCTAGTTAGTTTAGCGACACTTTTTTAAAACACTACTTACAAATTTCAGCTACTGTTTCCAGTAGCTGTTTTGTATTTTAGAAGGTTTATAAGAAGTGTTTACAGTTTCTCTGCTAAGATACTTCTGTTGTTAGAAGCTATTGATAAGCATAGCTTAGCGATTAGAATATGAGAGTTACTGTATATGTTTTAATCTATTTTATGACATCATTGTTTTAAATATACATATATTCAAGTAGTACATCTTGCAGAAAGATTTTAGTAGTGTTTTTGACTGTTTCGACAGTGAGCAAGGTAGTTATTCGGCGCCGCTTTTTGGCGTTAGAGTTTGTCATGCTTTTTTTCTTTTTTGCATCAGCAATGTTTATTTAATATACTATGAACATGCTTTAAGTATTTCAGCTCAGTTAAAGTATGGCAGTCATGTACTTTAAACATCTTTAATGTTTCTGTTTATTTATTTATTGTTTAAGTCACTTGAATTCATTCTTGTTGATGTTTCTTTAAACTAATGCAGGATGAGTGATATAATTATTCAATTAGCGTTTTACTAATTAAGTTTGAGCGCCAAAATTTTGTAAAAAATTTTTGTATAAATGGTGGTTTGGTTTTACATTGTGTTACACCTGAAGAAGCGTAGTATACCTACGCGAAAGTGCTTGTGTCTGTTCCTGTCTGCAATAAAGAAGTTTTACTACAGCTATTGCATCTCTGCGTGGTGCTTCCAGTGGATTCGTATACTTTTAGTTCCATTTATGCCTGATATATTTTGATGGAACACAAATTTGTCTTTTGACAATTTTTGTTTTTCACTATACACATATTGGGACTGTATGCATATATACATCCGACCTATTGGGCCTTGTGTTTCTACTTGTTTGAATATTACAGTAATCCTTTTCATTGTCAACTTAGGTATATATATATATATATATACTTAAACTTATTATTTGTTTTACATCCATTAGATATTTATCATAACTATTTTTTATACATCCATTGGGGGGTTAATTACACATTGTACTTTGGTCACAACTATTCCTAGTTCCTATATTGTATTGTGAACTGATAATATACTTTTTTCAGCTATATAGATTGGCTAGTGACTGTCTTCACATTTGGAACCAATAATATAGGTACATCTTATGGCAAATTCTACTTTACTAGTATAAGGCTATATTATATAACAGGTTTTGTCACCAATTTATACAGTGATTGGATAGAAATATCTATATAATTTTATGTGGCTTGCTTCTTATATATTTCAGTACCCCCTTCTTTTATGATATATTCTGTTTAATTATGTCAGCTGAACATCAGTATAACTAACTATCTGTATACCTTTTGTGGGTCATTGAATGTTGTGATTTGTTTCACTATATTCTATCAGTAGACCATTGGTTTGTGGTCAGGAGATTACATCTTTGGTTTAGGCTACATTTATGATTGTATGTATTTTTTGTTAGGTGTTACTATACAGTTTTCTTTTGTTACATGTTTGCAAATTTATAGATGTTCAATATTTTGAGGTAAACTCAGGGTATATGTAATATCATTACATTTGTGGACAGTTGTTTAGTGACTCCATTCCCTTGCTGTCTGTTATATATTATAATTGGATGACTTATGAATCTAGTTTTATGATTGTGTTATATGATTAACAACTAAAATTAATAGTATACCTTCCTTACTTATTTCTCTTATCCTTGAATCTACTGTATCCCTATATAGGGCCTATTCCTTGAATATCCGTTCAACACATTGATTTTTATTATGGATTTAGATCAAATATTACATGGGTTGTGTGCTGATAGGGAGGATATAGCCATATTTGAGGCCATGCCTCACACACAGAACCAACAGAGGGGAACCCATCCCAGTGGAAACCAAGGTATGTGTTGTCCTAAGAATACTAGCAACAGGTACCTTCCAGAGACCAACTGGTGATATGATGGGGATTTCACAGGCATCAGCATCCAGGGTACTGCACCAGTTCCTGAATGCCATGTCAGCACATGTCAGTGATCATGTATATTTCCCCAATTCCCGTGAGGTATTGGCCAGCAAAATGTGTCTCTTCCAGCAAATAGTGGAATACCCTGAGGTAGTGGGTGCAATAGACTGCACGCACATATGCATCAAAGCACCAGCTGGTGAGCGGGGTAGGGTCTACTATAACCTCAAAAGTTTCCCCTCCATCAACTGCCAGGTCTTGTGTGATGCCCAGGGCATAAAAATGAATGTGTGTGCTGGCTGCCCTGGAGGCTACCATGATTCCTATATGTGGCATCTGATACAGCTGTACCAGACATTTGCCAATGGGGACATTCCTCATGGTCACCTAGTGGGGGATGCTGGATATGCACTCGAGCCGTGGCTGATGACACCCATCAAAAATGCACACACACCTGAACAGGAATGCCATAATGAGGCACACGTACAAACACGAAATGTAATCGAGCATGTGTTTGGGCTGCTCAAGTCATGGTTCCGGTGCCTGGACACATCTGGTGGAACCTTGCAGTACTCACCAAATACATGTACCCAAATAGTCATGGTATGTGCTATGCTACATAATATGATCCTGCAAAAACAGCTGCAGCAGGAGCAGCATAGGGCTTGGCCAAACAGCCCCCCACCATTGCCAAGGCCATCATAGGCAGAGCGTGACTCGGGTAGGAACAACCTGAACCTGCCCCAGTAGGCAGAAGGAGGCATGCCCAGTATGCTTTGGCCTTGGCAAAGAGGCAATGCATAGCATATACACTGGCTCAGTAGGAACCCTGAAAATGATACCTCTCTCTGACTCGCACATATAGTAAAAGAGATGCCTAACTTGACACTACCTGTTAACAAACATGTATAGGGAGTGTAATATGTGCATCCGACATAGGCAGCCCTGCAGCACCACCTGAGGCATGATTGCCATGTGTTAAGCAATATAAAGCAGTGCTAAACAGCTCTTACCACTATTTAGTATATGTAAACAAAATTATACACACTAAGTAGCACAACTTTTGGCAATGTTGAGCAATATTGGGCAGCATTCAGCAATGTTGGTTAACATTGAGCAATGTTGTGCAAGTTTGTTCAAAGTTGGGCATAGTTCAGCAAAAGCAGGTAAACATGGTCATATTTGCCTCACTGTTCCTGAAGCAGTCTGGTCTGCCCAGTATGAAAATATGAAGCAGTGACAGCCCTCGAACCCCGGATACTGTGCACTATAGTCATAGTACTGAACCACTAAACCATGACAGTATGTCAGTGGTCAGCCTGTATGAAGAAATGTTGATAAGTCTATGCAAAGTATCTCATGGAAACCCTGCAGGCACAGCATAATCCCTGTCAAGTTATGACACAAAGGTGAGCCCTGAAGTAAGAATATAACCTGATTTTCAACACACATATAGTATAAATGTTAATATTGGTCATGTTCACACACATCAACAAATGTAGTGGACCTCAGACAGCAACATACTGAAAGGTCACACTGGGCATGCTCACACACTTGAATAAATGAGACAAATGTCAGGCAACAAAACACTGAAAGGCCGAACTGGGCATGCTCACACACTTAGGCCATGTCTGAGTACAGCAGTGGGCCACACATATCCGGCAGTTGCATGTGTTAACCCAGGAACCTCTCACTATTCACCAATCTGCCTTGTGCACACAGTTATATGACAACAGACACATATATAATATAGTGGAACCCTGTCATAATCAAATATGTTCTGCAGATACTTAGGTTGTTCATAGAAAGTGGGAAAGCAAAGAAGAAACAAAACCTGCAATCAATATCATCAATAAACAATGTGCATCCCGAACATTATCATAGGTTCAGAGGTTGATACTAGGCTATCTGCCCTAGGGCATGTATTAGCCTAGCCAGAGTGTGTTTGGCTTTCACAACCCTGTTAGATTAGTGAACTTTGCCTGTGAATAGTAGGTCACACAAGATAGCCCACTTATGTTTAGTTTATTGTGCCTTTGTCTAGCAGGGACCCAGAAGATATCCCAGGGGTAAACATACGATCACCCATCCACTTGTCAAGATGTCTCCTGTAGGTGGTCAGTGGGGGTCTCTACGTATGCGGGACTGGGATCTCATTCCAGAGTGAGTGGAGCCTCTGGGATAGGAATCTTTCCCGACAGCATGTCCTATTAATATCAGTGCTGAGGATTACGTTCCTGGAGCATGTAGCTCTTAGGGATTCAGATATCCTGAGGTGGAGCATGTCCATTAATTCTGGGATGGACATGGCTTTAAACAACAGGCACAGATCACATCTGAGTAGGCGGTAAGTGACTGAGTAGAGCTGGGGTTACTTTAGCCAAACTGTGCAGGGCATCTGTGTGAGTCCCTACATCTGCTTGGTGGGGTACTTTTCTGGCTATTACAGTTGCTGCAGGTGTCGGGTAAGGTACATCCGAAATGGGGCATTGTATCCAAGCATGGGCCTGATGAGTATAGGAGCACAATGACCTCACTTGATCTAGATGTGAAACCTTATGGGATAAGGGGGGCTATATAGAAGATCTGTCTAACCACATTGGCAAAATGATTGTCAAAGGCGAGAGTACTAACTACTCGTGTCCCCAAATCCCTAATAACATCTACCATACGTGATGGATTATCACCTATGTGATAATGTGTGGGCATGTTGTTATTCCCAAAGGGGATGATTATGCATCTAATGATAATTAGCTGTAGGCCATGGCTCTGGCACCAGTTATCCATCTCTGTGAGACCCTTTTTGAGGATGCTTGTGCCAGCTGGAGAGTTGAATATGGCACCCAGTTTGCAGTCATCTGCGAACATGGTCAGCCATACCCCTCCTGTGTTAGCCTGTATGTCTGAGAAATATATACTGAACAAGAGAGGTCCCAGGACTGAGCCTTGTGGGATGCCACGTGTAACAGACATGGCACCTGCAATACTGACCATGTGGGTGTTATTCGTGATCCAGTTAGCAATCCATCCTGTGACATATGTGTCGATATCGAAGCTGGTGAGCTTATGTATAATGCCCGAAGGGGGTATTGTGTTGAAGTGTTTTTCAAGGTCCAGGTAGGCTGTGTGGACAACCTTATCTATGTCTATGGACCTGGTAACTGTTTAAAGAAGTCAACAGGTTCAAGAGGCAAAATCTGCCCACAACAAAGCTGAATTGTGTAGGATCCAGTGTCTGTAGGTTCCCGATGTCTATGTGTATGAGTTCCATGATGATACGCTCCATAGCTTTGCAGACCAGGCTAGTTAGGCTTATAGGGCGATATTGTCCAGGGTCCCTTGTGGCACCACCTCTGTGGAGCAGGACCACTGTTGCTGTACGCCATTCCTTGGGTACATATCCTGTAGTAACTCTGATATTGAACAGTGACTTAATGTGAGCGTTAGCTTCGTCATGAAGCTCGTGTAAGACGCATGCCGGGACACCGTCCAGTCCCTTTGATGCTGGGTTGTCTGCTTTGGAGAGGGCAGCACTCACCTGTTCATCTGTGATGTCAGGGATGCTACACCCTTTTGAGATGGACATTTGCTCTTTAGGGGGGATGGGGGGAAACATTTGCACTGAACCTGTTTGCCAGGATGTTGGCAATGTCTGTGGGTTCAGTGTATGTTTTGTCATTATGTAGTAACTCACAGCATATCTGGGAGTTTCCACCCAGGTTCCTGACATAACTAAAGAAGGCCTTGTGATTGTCCTTAGTGTCTGCTGCAAGCTCAGCAGCCTAAATGTAAATCCATATGTCACAAGATGGGTAGCAAACTGGCTAAAAAACAGAACCCATAAGGTCAAAATTGCTGGAGCCATGTCAGATTCAAAACCAGTCACGAGTGGTGTCCCACAGGGCTCAGTCTTGGGACCACTCTTATTCGGCATTTACTTCTCGGATGTGAAAGCAAATATGGGAGGATTATGGCTGACAAAGTTTGCAGATGACTGCAAACTGGGTGCCATAGTTGATTCACCTGCTGACACACACATCCTACAGAAAGGTCTCACTGAAACGGACAACTGGTGCCGGAATCATGGCCTCAAACTTAACGCCAAAAAATGTATAGTCATCCCTTTGGGAAAAACAAAGTACCCACAAATTATCACATAGACAATAACCCACTGAGTGAAGAAGTAATCAGAGACCTGGGGACTCAAGTCGATAGTGACCTCTCCTTTGACAACCATGTTGCCAAAGTGGTCAGAAAGACATTCTACCTAGCCCATCTCATCATGAAGGGATTCTCATCCAGATCAAAGGAGGTCATTGTACCTCTATATTCCTCCCTTGTCAGGCCCATGATTGAATATAATGCTCCATTTGGGATGTATCTCACCCGGCACATGCAACAACTAGAAAGACCCCAGAAGTACCACACCAAGAGGATCATGGGTCTCAAACATGTGCCTTATCCAGCTAGATTAAAGAAACTCCAGCTCTATTCAGTAGCATACCGCCTGCTCAGAGGTAATTTGTGCCTAACATATAGGGCCATGTCCAACCAAGAACTGATGGACATGCTCCATCTCAAAAAATCCAGATCCACCAGAACCACGCGAGCTAAAGATTTCGACCTCTGCACAAATATGAATAAAACATGCTGGAGGGATAGATTCATAACACAGAGGTTACCCGTACTCTGGAACAAAATCCCAGTTCATGTGAGACAGAGCCCTTCATTGGCACTGTTCAAGAAAAATCTCGATGCATGGATGGGAGATCGTAAGTTTACCCCGGGAGTCACCTCAGTGTCACAACTAGACAGAGGTATAGTTTACTAAATAATGGGGTCCCACATGTGTCACTACTAGAGAGGCGCAACTGTATAATACGGGGTGGCGTAAGCCACATCATTGTTGGCTAGGCTTGTAAGTGCCCCAGGGCAGATAGCCTAGTACACTACTATGAAACTATGAAACTATGAAAGTGTCCGTTAGAAGCGGGGCTTAGATGAATTAATGAGTGATCGTAGCTTTTTGCTAGTACTGATCAGAGATTCCTTCCCTTTTTTGGGATTGTGCTCTATCATGTAGTAGCCTCTCCCTTTCGTTGTATAGCTTATTAATGGCCGTGGTCCACCAGACAGGTCCCCTGCCTTTGGAGGAGTGAGTCTTGTTGTTATTTGGGATAGCACGATCCATGCATTCCAGTAGGTGTCCACAGAATGCGTTTGTAAAGGATTCAGTGGTCTGAGCCATATTTACCACTGTCCCAGGGTCTTTGATGGATATCACCTTGGTATTGAGAAGTGTGACATTTGATTTTGAGGAGTTCTTCACCGAGATTACCTAAGATGGGGGTGTGGATGGGATATGTATGTCCAGTGAGATAAATGTATGGTCTGACCTTCCCAATGAGGGGTATACCTCTGGTGTGGAACATAGAGTCCCCATGTTGGTGATGATCATGTCCAGTATGTTTTCCCCACTTGTGGGTATGGTGACCAGTTGTGCCATAGCATTTGAGTCTATAAATCCTAGCAAGTGTTGTGCGAGGGTGTCGGTGCTTGAGTAGTATTCCCAGTCAATGTTTGTGTATTTGAAGTCACCCAATATAATGGTGTTTGGAGAGACCTTCATATTCTCCAGTGTTCTCAGGAATACTGAGTGGTGTTTTTGAGTTCGGGAGGCTGGTCTGTAGCAGTTTGCAAACTGAAAGGCAGTCTTTCCCACTGTTATTTGCACATGTATGGTCTCCGATGCTTTGTGCAGTGCTACTAACCTGGAGGTGTGTGTATGTGTGATGTATATGGATACTCCCCCTATTTTTGTTGGCCGGTCCGAGTCTTGTGTCCGAAAAGCATGGTATGTAGTATAACCTGGTAGTGCTGCTGTGCTTTCGGGAGCCTGAACCAGGTGTCTGTTACTGCACAGATATCAACATTCTCCATACTGAGGAGAGTCCTGAGTGCGTGCATTCTGAGGGTTAGACATCTGGTGTTGAGCAGCATTACCCTTGGTTTGTTTAACCTTGTAACGTCTATGGAGGTGGGTTTGTCTTTTGAGCCTCACTTAAAAAAGCCACTATGGGGGTGGCAAGAGCCTTAGCCAGTATTTGAAAGTCTAGGGGTGATAAGTGCAAGCCATCCATAGAGAAGCTATGTGGCATGTTGAGCATGTCATCCCAGGATGACAGACACTGGATCCCCTTTGAATTACACCAATATGTTAGCCAACTGTTAAAAGTGATCTGTATACTGTGACATCATTCTTGGTGAGGGTAAGATGCTACACAAGGTCAGGGTCATACTTGGCTGGGATACATGATCAGAGAGCTCCTCTATGTCTCTTGTCATGTAGTCCAGGGAGGAATGTCTGAGGGTGTTCACACCAGCATGGACAATGATGGAGCCATATTTGTACTTGCTTCTGAGTGACCTGAGTGCATGTGTTATGTGGCAGATCCCGGCACCCGACAGACAGCTCAAAGTGACCTTCTCCTTGTTCAGCCTGGTGAGTGGGATGTCAGTGTGTCTGACAATAAGAGTCACCTATTACAAGTGTATTAGGTGTGTTGTTTAGCCCTAAGGGCAGTGACTATGTGGCACACTGACTTTGTGAACTATGTGATATGTGGGTATTGTTGTGGGGTAGCAGTTGTTTGGGTGTCTGCTTTGGAGGTCTCTGCTGCTTAGGCAGAGTTTATTTAGAGCCTCCAAGTAGGTTTTTGTGTGGTAATGTATTTGGTTTGCTGTCGCTATAGGTCTATGTGAGACTGGATTTGTGGTGTGTGTGGTTACCTTCACCACCTGATAGACTGTGCCAGTCACAGGTTGCGAGAGCTCAGCCTCCTGTTTGTCTATATAGTTGCATCTCTCACATATATGAGTTTGTTGGGAGGAGGAGAGGGTTGTCTGTGTACATAAGGCAGTTGTAACATTGCGTCAAAATTCCAATATGCACCAGCTGGACTGGAGAGTACACACGAAACCGACCTTTGGACATGTCAGGATATTATGATGACATACTCTGTTGACTGATCACAAAGGATCAGTAGGGTGTTAAGTGTGTAAAAGAGTATAACAGGGGTTTAGTGGTCAGGTTTGTCGGTGTTTTGGAAAGATTATCTGTGAAGGAGTCCAGACAGAACCATGACACCTCCTTCAGCTATGTCATAAATAGCAATGTACACTCATATATGTCCTGAGTCAGGGCCATCCGTACCTGACTGACAATGCCGACATCTTGTCAGACATGCCCATACATACATACCCACCTCCCACTGACAAAAGGCCCTATCATAATACCAGGACATATCATATGTAGTATGGGTAAACAGCTCCTCCCAAAGCCGAAAACATGGCATCACTCTTGGGGATTCCCTTCCCCAAGAGCTGCACTAGGACACATTCAAACATTCCCTATCACCTCAACACACATTCTCTCTGCCCAGTCAATACATTGAGTTCCAATACTGTGTATCTTACCCTCCGCCACCCTAAAGCATCTGTAACTAAATCCAATCTTAAGCTGCTACTCAAACTACAAAGACTATTAGACCACCTGAAAAAATGTATCGCCACAGATGGCGACATCCACCCTAATCCAGGTCCTACCACTGCCGTAGACTCTAACTCCCTAAATTCTGCCCGACTTTCTACCAACTCCCTCCTTATACTCCACCTTAATCTAAGAAGTATAAACAATAAGGTTCATAATTTTCATGCCATGTTAGCTACCCATTCCCCTGACATTATGTGTCTATCAGAAACATGGCTCAAACCAGCCACCAAGGACGAAGAAATTCTTCCACCTGGATATAACATCCTTAGGGCCGATCGGATTAAAAAAAAGGGTGGGGGGTTAGCGGTAATGTTCAAGAATTCACTAAACATCATCACTAATCCCATCCAACCCCCCAAAATCTCTAATATTGAACTTATTGCCCTAAAAATTTGCCTAAACACCCAAAAAACTATTAATGTCATTGTAATTTATATTCCACCAAGAAATAATTCAGAAAACCTTGAGCAATCGCTCAGCTGGCTAGCTTCCAATTGCCCTCAAGAAAACATAGTACTAGGGGATTTCAACATTGACTGGTCCCTCTGCTCTGCACCCACAAACCCCCTCTCTATTAACTTACATGGTTTCTCCCAAAATATTTCATCTCCAACCAGAATTGGCAACGCTCAGCAAAAAGAAAGCATCATTGACTGGATTCTTACCAATAAAGACACACATAACTACACCACAGGAACCCTTCCCAATGACCTCAGTGACCACCTTATAACCTATATTCTAAAACACAAGTGCCCACCCATAAACCCTCCTTCTTATAGACTTGTTAGAAACAAGAAGAAATTCGTCCCAACACTATTTATAGCTGAACTCAAATCCTGTAATTGGTCCACCCTAAAAACTCTACCCCTAGAAGAGAGCGTGGCATACTTTAATACCACTTTCTTGAAGATACTTGACTCTCACGCCCCAAACCGTCTAATCAGAACTAAGGAACGGGTAGCACCTTGGCTTACTAGTGAAACCAAAACTAAAATTAAACTTCGAACCAGGCCTGGGATAAATGGAGAGCGCTAAAACCCTCTAGATCGCACCAAGTTTCAACAGCTTAGAAACATAACTAAAACAGCCACTACCCAAGATAAAAAACATTATTTTTCTCACCTCCAGGATAAACACCAGAATAACCCAAAGAAATTCTGGGCTGGCTTTAATAAGCTCCTTCGCCCGGGTAAATCTACTACCCCCACTCCTGAAAAACTCATTGGGGAAGAACCAGAAAAAATAGCCAACACTTTTAACTCATTTTTTATCGAGACCATCCAGTCCCTAGCCAGTCAGCTTACTACTACCCCCTCATCCGCCACCCACACTAAAGACCCAGTTCACCCAACCTTTAACTTACAACCTGTACCCACCTCCTATATATGCACCCTTTTGAAAAAACTCAAACCAACCACTCTAGCTGCAGACCAACTCCCTGCAGAATACCTTCAAATAGCGTCAGATGCCATTGCCTATCCCATATCAATCTTGATTAACAGAACTATAACTGAAACTACCATTCCCACTATTTGGAAAACCTCATATATCATTCCACTTCACAAAGGTGGGACCTCGTGGAGACATCCAACTTCCGTCCCATAGCAATATTGTCCCCAATATCTAAAGTCATGGAACGTGTATTCACAAACAACTATTACACTACCTCACTTATAACAGTCTTCTGTCCCCAACCCAGCATGGCTTTCGCCCCCATCACAGTACAACCACTGCCCTACTCTCCTTTGTTGACTCAGTCAATAACTACCGCAACAACAAATTAATTTCCTCTGCTCTCTTTCTTGATCTATCAAAGGCTTTTGACATGGTCAACCACCAGCATCTGCTTCATACCCTTGAAACCCTACATCTCGGCATCTCAGCTATAAACTGGTTTAAGGCCTACCTCTCTTGCAGGCAACAAGCTGTCCTATGGCAAAACAAGCTATCCAACCTACTCCCTAACACCATCGGTATTCCTCAGGGCTCTATACTTGGTCCTCTTCTTTTCTCAGTCTTCATAAATGATCTTCACTCAATCATCCCCAATTCTACATGCATCCAATATGCAGATGACTCCACCTTGATCTGTTCTGATGCCTCCCGAAACTTCAAGCAATAACCCAAAACTGTTTTACTTTAGTTGAAAAATGGTTCTCTAAACTGCAACTCATCCTTAATCCTACAAAAACCAAACTATTACTATTTTCCCTCTGCATCTACTCTAGGAAAAGAACCTTCGAATGAACAACACGTTCCACGTGGAATCCACAAATGGTACCATCATAGTCCCAGTCTCATACCAAACTACTAGGTGTGACCATTGATAACAAGCTTAAATTTGATATACACATTAACCAAACCATTAAATCCTAACAAAAACTAGGATCTATGTACAGAATAAAAATTTCTTAACCCTCACACCAAACTAACCATTGCTCGCACTCATCTCCTCTCCACACTCCTTTATGCCTCCCCAATACTATCGCTCCTCAATAAGTGAACTCAACAAACTTACTGTAGCCTACAATCATATAGCCAGATTTATCACAGGAACACCGTATCGTACTCACCATTGCCTCAACCTAAATACCCTTGGCTGGCTAGAACTCCCCAATCTTCTCAAACTCAACCAACTTACAGAAGCTTTTAAAATTATCAACCAACCGGACAGAACCCCCTCACTGAGCAAAATCTTGACCCCCTACTCCAACCTAAAATCTCTCAGGTCAGCTAATAGTCCCCAGGTACTTACCATTAAATCCAATAACTCTGGAGGCGATGCTCTCTACGCCAACTCCATTGGAAAGCTATGGAATTCCCTTCCTTCTTGCCTAAGACTCATGACCTCGATTAATCAATTCAAAAACCACCTCAAACTCTTTCTCAGGTCTCATTGGTCATGCCCATGTTCTAAACCAGACTAGTCTCCACCCCAGAGATTGCTAACCTACCGCTCCGGCTTCATCTTGTAGCCATGCTTATGAATATCTACACAATAGTGTTATTGTTGTGATTGTTATTTTTACAAATATGTAACTACAATGTCTTTTTCTATTGCCTATATGTCATGCTACTCTATACCATTTGTAAATGTATTTTGTATTCTTTCTATGTGTGGAGCTTTTCTCCCCGGGCCTCTACTGAAAATGGACATGTATCCAGCTAGACTAGCCCGGTCAACAAATGTAAAATAAAATAAATAAAATAAATAAATAAATAAACATTGTTTCCCCATATGTCTCATAAGTGAACTACAGAATAAATAGACCCTGCACCTGAACAGTCTGTTGAGCCTCACCCTCTCTACAGGATCTGAAACTGTTGAATGTGTTACAGTAACATATGGCACACCCCACAAGTGTTGGTGCACAACAGACCATGGGAACTATAGTCCTATAAGCCTGTGAAGTCTGAACTGCAAGGCCATGGTGGAGTCCATCATGATTGCAGTCATAAACAGAACTAGTGGAAGCCGACAAACACATGACCCAACCAACTGTGGTATGTTCATGGGCAGATCATGTTTCACAAACCTGCTAGACTGTTTTCAAGGCAGCCACCCAGGACATTCATCACTGAAAGGAACTACACACGTCCCACATAGACTTTGAATAGCCCTTTATCAACATCCCAGACACATGTCGTATCCGCAAAACCAACAATCTGTGTATAAATATGTATTGTCATATGAAGGAATGGCAATTTGTCCACAGATAGATCACACAAGCTAAGAATTGTGGAGTCCTGTTCAAGCTGTTAACACCTGCTGACCCACATGGTTCATTCCTGGGATTGCATAAAACAAAGTGCACACACATTACCATGTCCAGTCTGATGATGTCAGCATCCTACAAATATAGCAGGAGAAAAGTAACCACCCAGTAAAGCATATAGTACGTCATGTTAATGTGTAGCTCTCTAGTATCATAATATAATTAGGTAGGGGTTTGAATCCTGCAATTGCTGAGTGTGTGTGTGATTTCCTTTGAGAGGAGTGGCCTTTTTGGAGACTGTGAAAACACATTAAAAGAGATAAATTCCTTTTTGGCAGGTCTGATGATGTCAGTATCCCGCAAATACAGCAGTGGAAATGCAAACACCCAGTAAAGCATATAATGCGTCGTGTTAATGCGTATCTCTCTAGTATCATAACATAGTTAGGTACATGTTTGAATCCTGTAATTGCTGAGTGGGTGTTTGTGTGTATGTGATTTCCTTTGAGAGGAGTGGCCTTTTTGGAGACTGTGAAAACACATTAAAAGAGGTAAATTCCTCTTTGGCAGGTCTGATGATGTCAGTATCCCACAAATACAGCAGAGGAAATGAAAACACCCAGTAAAGCATATAGCGTGTCGTGTTAATACATATCTCTTCAGTATCATAACATAGTTAGGTAGGAGTTTGAATTCTGCAATTGCTGTGTGTGGGGGGTGTATGTGTGTGTGTGATTTCTCCTTGAGAGGCGTGGCCTTTTTGGAGACTGGGAAAGCACATTAAAAGAGGTAAATTCCTCTTTGGCAGGTCTGATGATGTTAGTATCCCACAAATACAGTGGTGGAAATGAAAGCACCCAGTTAAGTATATAGCGCATCATGTTCATGCGTATCTCTCTAGTATTGTAACATATTTAGGTAGGGGTTTGAATCTTGTAATTGCTGAGTGTGTGTGACACTGTTGATCAATGTGTTGTGGGTTTTGCTTTTACTACTGTATGACATATCAGTAAAACAACAGTATGTGCATTGCACACTTCAGGTATCTGTGTGGCAAATAAACATATTTACATGTGACCTCATTTAGTAACTGTGTGGCCAAGACATATATGTACATGTGACCTCAATCACTTCATTGGTGTGAAGCCTGCTTTCAACATGAATATATCTGTTACCATTGTCAGTTGGTGCTGCTGCTTCTCAGACCCTAGGTCACATATGTATGTATGTGACAAGTCCAGCCACTGTAGTGATTTGTGCCCTAGGTCATCTGTGTCACACGCACACATGACAGTTTCTATAGAATAGTGTGAGTGAGTGTTTATGCCTGGGGCATATTTCAGACATGTTCAAACAAAACACAGTCTGTCAATAATGGCCATTCATTAGAGGTGTACAATAACTCAGTGGATATGCATACAGACCCCTTATTGTTTATGTGATACACTGAGGGACATCAGCATACCTTTGGGAATGTGACTATCAAAGGACAGATGACATCACATGTGGCTGTATGTACACATCGGTATCCCTGCTACATGTTGTGGGCTACTACCAATGTGGTACTGTCAGGATACTATGTATAGTAAATGTGGATGACTATGCTATAGTTGGCTTATAGCTTCACAGCATGAAGAAGGAAAAAGGCTAGCTGATAAAATATAGTAACTTCTGCATAGCTCGAACAGAGTATAACACACGTATAGCCAACACTAGTGTTCCACCAAAATTCAGGCTAAATCCACTCGTAATGATAAAAATGAATCTTTTATTGAAAATAAGGTTTAGCGCTTTAATCTGTTAAAAATTAGACTTCCTCAGAACCAAAATGGAGTACTTCCAGTTCACATTTAAATAACCTTTTTGGCGCCAAAAATTCAAAAGGAAGTGGAGCTCTTAAAGAAACATAGTCATAATAACTCCATATATACATACTACTATGCTAAAAACAGCTAATCATTTCAACAGATCCAGTGTGCTGATATAAAAAATGACAATATAAATATAATGACAATGTAAATAAATAAGAAATTATTATAGTAAATAAAATAAAATACACTCTGCACATACTAACTTCATCTTAAAACATACTCCAAATATATGTAATAGTGAAATGGTAAAACTTGCATGACTAGTGCTCATAAATTGTAACAAGTCAACAAGAATCAAAATACAATGGCAACATCCATGATATATCTATGCCATGATTAAAAATGGTTTAATACTTATATTTTCATTTATGCCGGGTGACCTAATGGCATCTGTCATAATTTGCCACTTACTTTCTTTCATGGCTAAAAATGCTTTCCAATTTCCCCCATAAGTAAATACTTTTACGTGATCTATAATGGCAAATGTAAAACCATGTGATTCACCATATATGGATATGTGTTTATAAAGTGCATTGTTATTGTCTTTAATCTTTATCTTATAAATATGTTCATATACTCGTTTCCTAAGGGCTCTCTCTGTATTGGCTATATAGAATGCACTGCAGGCATAACATGTAGCAATATATATGACTTGTTTGGTGCTACAATTTCCTTCTTTGCATTTAATGTTAGTCTTGTTGATATCTCCTAACTTAATATTGCCTACCTCATTTATGGCATAACATTGTTTGCAGGTACCGCATTTTCTAGTTCCCATCGAGAGCTTTGTATTATGTACAGTTTTTTGTTTAGAAGCTTTCTCCAATAAGTTTTTAATGTTGGGTGCTGTTTTATATACAAAGCTCGGATAATTGCCCAAAAACAGAAGCTGTATCATCATTTACTGTTAGTAAGTTCCAGCGTTGTCTTAAAATATCTCTAATATACTTTGTGTAAGGAGTATACATCAAGACGCTAACTCGATTACAACACATACCTATATCGTCATATCCCTTCTTTCTATTATGATTCTTCATAAAACGTAATGACTTGCCCAATAAAGGTGGAAATGTTTTACCCATTCATTCTTCACATAGTTGGAAACTTGTGATAATAGGGATGAGGGGTATCCTCGATTACTAAACATATTACTTATTCGGTCAACTTCCCTATTCATGATTTCTCTAGTAGATGACATATGAGCTGCCCTAATACATTGTTCTTTGTAAACATTTCTGAATATATGGGGAGGGTGATAACTATTAAATTCAATATAGTCATTTGAAAAGGTTTCCTTCCTATGAATTTGTGAAATAAATCCCTTATCAGAATGGCTGACATATGTGTCCAAATATGCTATGCCACTCTCACTGATGTTATGAGTGAACTTTAAAAAATTCGTTGTGCCATTAATAAATTCCATAAAAGAATTAATCTCATCTTTTGAACCCTTCCATAAGATGAATAAATCATCCAAATACCATGTGTAATATGCTATATTGGAATAAAATTGGCTCTTGAACACATATTCTCTTTCCCATTCCAACATGACTAGATTGGCAAAAACGGGGGCACAAGAGGCCCCCATGGACACACCTTTGCATTGCCTAAAATATTCACCTTGAAAATGTATGTAATTATGGTCCAAAACTAGTCCCATAATATCTACCATAAGGCATATGTGGTCCCAGTCTATGTTTGAAAACTTTCTCAGACTATTACTGAAATACTCTAAACCTATATCCTTAGGGATACATGAAAAAAGATCCACTACGTCTATGGTGATGAAAATGAGATCCTTATTCCATATGTCTGATGTAAGCTGACTAAGAAACGTCCAAGAATCCTTTATTAAGTGAGTGATTTTTTCATAAATAGGCTTTACCCATCTATCAATGGCAACTCCTAAAGGATATGTTTTGGATCTTGAACCAGAAACTATAGGCCTAAAAGGAAGCTGGGTGATAAACTTGTGTACTTTGGGAATTCCTATAATAGTAGCCAGAGTTGGATATTCAACTTTTAAATATTGGTAGATCGCACTGATAATTCTATGATCAATAAAATATTCTTCTAATGTAAGATCAATTCTTTTGTAACCAATGTTAATCTCATTTAACGATACTACTTCATAATTATTTGATGAATACAAAATATTATGCATTTCATTAACATCATCAAATGTATTATATATCACAATTCCGCCCCCTTTGTTGGGTTTCATTAATCTAATATCCGTATTGCTAATAAATTGATTTAAGCATTGTCGTTCTACTTCATTCAAATTGTCCTCAATATCTAGCTTATAACTACAGTTGGTCTTAAGATTTTTTTTAACTTTATAAATATCATGACACACCATCTTCTCATAATTACCCACTTGATTATTTGATATGGGTATATACGCACTTTTCTTTTTTAATCCAAGATGTTCAGTCGGTCCTTGTTGCATGTTATGTTCTCTAAACTGCATAGCTAAATTGAGTCTTCGACAAAATAATTTGACTTCTTTATAAATATCCACAAGTTGGAAACCCATAGATGGAATAAATTTCATACCTTTACTGAATAATGTAAAAAATTCTGGTGTAATGTTCATATCATTATAATTAAACACCTTAAACCCATTGTAAGTATGAATAATGTTTTCCACTTTGGTTTTATTCCTATCATTATGTTCTGGACACTGTTTGCCATCTTGACTATCAAACTCAACCGTGTGCATACTATGAGATATGTCACATACTGAAAACTGTTTAGGAAAGCATTTTTAGCCATGAAAGAAAGTGGCAAATTATGACAGATGCCATTAGGTCACCTGGCATAAATGAAAATATAAGTATTAAACCAATTTTAATCATGGCATAGATATATCATGGATGTTGCCATTGTATTTTGATTCTTGTTGACTTGTTACAATTTATGAGCACTAGTCATGCAAGTTTTACCATTTCACTATTACATATATTTGGAGTATGTTTTAAGATGAAGTTAGTATGTGCAGAGTGTATTTTATTTTATTTACTATAATAATTTCTTATTTATTTACATTGTCATTATATTTATATTGTCATTTTTTATATCAGCACACTGGATCTGTTGAAATGATTATCTGTTTTTAGCATAGTAGTATGTATATATGGAGTTATTATGACTATGTCTCTTTAAGAGCTCCACTTCCTTTTGAATTTTTGGCGCCAAAAAGGTTATTTAAATGTGAACTGGAAATACTCCATTTTGGTTCTGAGGAAGTCTGTTTTTTAACAGATGAAAGCGCTAAACCTTATTTTCAATAAAAGATTTGTTTTTATAATTACGAGTGGATTTAGCCTGAATTTTGGTGGAACACTAATGTTGGCTATACGTGTGTTATACTCTGTTCGAGCTATGCAGAAGTTACTATATTTTACCAGATAGCCTTTTTCCTTCTTCAGGTGGTTTCTGGTGTTGGTTGGTTCAGCTTTACAGCATGGGTTTAACAACAGGTCTGTATGATGTCCTTGTGGAGGATAAGTGTCTAATCAGGAGAATGCATTGTAGGCCACTGTATGCATTACCAGATGTGGACGGACATATCCCTAGTGTGTCTGCGTGTACATAGGATGGCTACATGCCAAACAGGAGTGGTCACTGGAATGTGTGGCGGTCAATACCACTGGTAACTGGTATAGTACAGCACCGGAAGGATTCAAATGCTACTGTGTATCCTACAGCTGTGTGTCAGTTGTCAAGACATCATCTAATGATTGGTTAAAATCAGGCTGTTGAGGTTATGTACACTACCAGAATGTAAACCAATGACCGATATTAACAGTATCACCCACAGCATAGTGTCATACCATGTCATACACACATGTGTACCCAGGTTGTGACATATGTGTAGTAAAATGCATATTGGAAACCAATAGGAAATATGAAGTGTTAAGACTGTGTAATACAGGGCATGTCACCCTTCCCATGTGTTCACCATGCACGTACATGCAGATAGTGCACCTCCACCATGTTCTCAAATGTACACCTGCAAATCTGTACTGCACACATCACACACGTAACGTCCCCTCACCAAAACATGCTGCCAGTAGCACACACATCAGCCAAGTGGCACATGGGCGGACAATCCATGTTTGGAATTAACACTGGTGTAAACAATACCACATTATAATCATAGCTTTGATGCATCATGCCTGTTCAGATATACCTACAAGGATATCATTACACTTTACTGTTGACAGCATGCTAACATTGCTACACTGCTATTAGTTCACCCTGTGCATCAGCACCATGTTAGCCTGTTCCTGCATCAATGTCACAGATGACAGGAGGTGGCACAGTATCATCATATGCACAGGGTGTGTTATTGGTTTGCCAGAGCCCGACAATGACCCATCCAATTGACATGTATGTGTGTGTGTGTGTGTGTGTGTGTGTGTGTGTGTGTGTGTGTGTGTGTGTGTGTGTGTGTGTGTGTGTGTGTGTGTGTGTATGAGGGACAACAGTACAGTATGGGCCAGTGTTGATGTAATGTGTGTGTGTATGTGTTAGCACTAGGTGTTGGTTGTATGTGTGTGTGTGTCTGCATGCACACAGTTCCCCCTTGTGGCTGCCAAATAAGGGAGGTTGTGGGACAGCCACAGACTGTACCTGTCAGGCTGTACAGATCACTGTCTCTGGCCATGGACACAGTACATGTGCCTGGCAGGGGTAACATGGACAGTATTGGGTACTAAGCCAGACTGGGTACTATCATCAGAGGCAGAGGGATGTTGACTGGACCCATGTCCCTGCTGGAACTGGCCAGAGCCATGTGCACTTGGTCGTCTCGGATGGCCTACCGACAGCCCAACCACAACATTGCTGGGGCTGGTACTGCCACTACGGGAGTGGCTGGGACTTGTGTGTTGTCCGTGATGACTGCCAGCTGATGATGTTGCTGGCATACATCCACATCAACGTCTCAGCCATCCTGCACTGTCCTGGCACATGGGCATTACATTGCGGAGGACATCTAGTGTCTCCTCCCAATGTCTATCAATGACATCGGTGTAATTACGGATGGCACCGGCAAGGACATGGATACTGTCATTGATAGTGGTGTTATGAGCCCTCTGTGCCCTTAGTCCCTGCCTGGTGTACCGTTCCATATGTGCCTGCGCTTACATTACAGCCCAGAACATACCTGAGGTTGTGAGACCTGTGCAGGCATGTCTGCCAGGGGCATTATGACCAGCGGTGCTCCCACGAGAACCCCTGGACATATGCCTATGTGGTACCATTCCAGGTGTCTGGACATGGCTGCTGTGTGGGGTTGCATGTGCCATAGATACCACACTGTCCTGGTCAATGCCTACCATATGCTGTTCCTCAGCTAAGACCATTGGTGTTGAGGGATGTATTGGCAGTATATATATGCACAAAGATGAGGTGGAAAGCTGTGTACTGTCGATTGGTGGACCGATGACAGACCCTGTCAAACCTGCCTGTGCCACAACACATGTATCATCATGTTCACTATTTGTGGCAGTGACTTCAGGTTCCCTGCTGCACTCATCCAACAATACCTCAGCACCTGTGAGAGGGAGACAGGAAACACACTTTACCATCTGTACAGGATGTTAGCATACATGCACACATGCACACATGCACACATGAACACATGAACACACATGCACACATGCACACATGAACACATGAACACATGAACACATGCACACATGCACACAGGTACACAGGCACACATGCACACATGCACATAAATACACTACTCAGTCAAGTTGACACATACACACACACACACCAACAGCAATATGGAACATATTCATTAGTGGTTGATGGTGGAGTACAGTATCACAAGCCAAAGAGTCCTATCACATGTGTCAGCATGCAGGATGTGTGTTGCTCAGCAGCATGCAGTGCGAGTGTAGAGAGTTCTTGTTGATAACAGTATACATGTCTTTGATGCATGTGTGTTGTTCAGTGATTGGCCTCACCCTGGAACACAATGTGTACATGTACACAACATTGCAGTGCAAGTCTGAAACGCTTTCCAATGTCCTGTGCACCATCATTCATAGGTATACATACCATGGCCAGATGCACACAACTGTCAGGTGTATAACAATGAATGCTATGTGTAGTACTGTAGTTACTGTAACTGGATGTAGTGTAGTACCATGAGCCATCATCAGGCAGCCTCATGTGGTCACTCAAGGCCACTAATGTATGTCACACTGGCAACTATCTTGCTGTACCTGACCTGCACCACTTTGGCTACATTTACCATTTCACAGCCAGTTGTTACATGGGCATGTCAGGTGTTCAGTAGGGAGCATTCCTAACATGACTGTGTTGTGTGTTGATGCATGTCACACCACCCCATGATAGGCCTCTACCCCTCAGGAATAGTATGTGTGCTGTGTTGATGACATTTGGGATACTGGAGTATGACCTCACAGCAGGTGTCTACATACACCAGGTGTATCATATTAACACATACTGCATATGACAAAGTGGTGTATGTTGTGTGCATGTGTATTGATTCTGCCTATACAATGTCCACTGCAGTGTACCCCAATTGGTTGGGATGCTCTGTGTATTGCATGTGTTTGAGGCAGCTACTCATGTTACTGGGATGTGCATAGTCCCACAGACAACATGCAGAGCATGCACAATGTGTATGTGTTTAACATGTGTATGTGGCCTAAAACTCTCCTATGACATGCACATGTTATATGCTATAATAAATGTAGAACACTCACCAGCATGGGTCTGCTGTCTTGGTATCACAGCAGAGGGACCTGCAAGAATATGAGACAGTTTGTCAGTGTCAACAACTATGGCATTGCTGCTGTGAGTTTGCAATTTTACAGTAGTACATGAGGTGACAGTCACAGGCATACAGATAATGTCTCAAATTATCAGTATTGCATGACACCAGGTTCCACATCTTTTGCATACACAGTACACATCTGATAAATACATGTTCTAATTGAGCTAACAGTGGTCTACAGATATGCCATGTTACCTGCATGCTCTGTATCGACGTGCTGGGTGACTCCGGCCTCCATGATGACAGAGGTCTGTTGTACTGGTTGGCCAGGAGCCACCATGCTGAGGAGCAGCTCTTCCACTCTGGTGAGGGGGGATGTGTTGCGGCACCACTACCCGTGGCAAGCTGTTGTCTGTGGACATCGGAGGCATGCTGCTGGACATGTCTGATTAAATCACTGCAGTGATGGTGTACCTGCTCATAAGTCCGGTTATGCATGCCTACATCATTCACCCAATGGACAACATCCTGCCACAGCGCAGTGCATCCATGCTGGTCCTGGCTGGTTCTGGAGAACAGCAGGTTGTGATGGTGTATGAGGGCATCTACAATGACTTCCTCCTCCTCAGGGGAATACGTGGGTTTCCTGTTGTGAGACATGTCCCTGGAAGACAATAAAACAGTAATTGTGAGCAAGTCATGTGGTACACTTAACATTCTAAAGTACAGACATCAATGAAATGCCATATATAGCAACCTATTGGCTGTCAGTAGATACACACTTTTAATACCACATATGACTGCTCAGCCCACAACTGCCTGCCAGTGCCTGGCACATACTATATACCAAACCATGTTCTGCACAGCAACAAAGTGAAACCAGTATGTAAGACTATACAACAGTATATGCACACTGTATGTGACACAATGCACCACCTAGCCACAGGAGGTGTATATGAAGCTAATGCATACAGACATTTGTCATCCATTGAAATTAATGTACAGTACAGTTACAGTACTACCAGTACACCACACTACTTGTTGATAGCAAACCCCTCAGTAACATATGTGCACATTCATCACTATAGTTGGCATACTGCTGTACTACACTATACATGTTGCTAGATATGCACTTATATCCTGTGACACACATACCACTGAGGCCATGTTACAAGCATACCCACACACACATCACACATACCTACAAGACACAAAGGTATGGCAACCCAAATTAGTTTTACCTGTGTACCATACAGTACTGTGTGTCAGCACCTACAAAACCTCATGCCTGAGGTATGTAATGTGTGAGGACTACAGGTAACAAACAAAACAGTGTTACCAAGCAATGTGGATATAAACCATACTGTGCTGTTTAGGCCTACAGCTTCAGGTAGTACTACAGTTCATGCGTGATTTGCATTCACTAGTGTTAACAATCAATAAGCATACATGCACTGCTTTAGCCTACAATGGCACACTCCAGTCAACACCATGGGACTACGTCACACCATATGCCATACTGCTTTTCCTGCCTAGCAATAGCATACGTATCTTTTGCTGGTATTAGAGCTACAACACTACATACTATGATTACACTTTTTCCCATTAGGCTGTCACACATATACACATCTTTGACACATTCGCCTACACATTCTCCATCACATCCAGTCAACCTCACATAGCATGTGATGCAACAGGTACATGCGTGTGTGTATCAGGTCCTAGGTAGCTAATAGGCTATTATCCATAGGGCCTATGGAAGCCTAGCCATATGGTACCCTGCCCTTCAACACCCATGTAATGTAGGTTCATGTGCCCCTGTCATGCAGAGCCACAGAGGTGATTACCGGGTTGTGTTTCCTATCTCACATCCTATCATCATGATTATTCATGGCAACTGCTAATGAGGACCTTCATTTGCTATTGATAGGTAGTTAGTTTCAGAGTATGATATGTGTCTGAGATGATAATGTACCACTCAAGCATGTTCTGCTTTTTGACGTTACAAGGTTTAGATCAGTGCAGTGTGTAGCTTGTAGGGAGTTTCATCTGTTTACATGGAGCATGTCCAACACCTGTGGGTTTGGCCTAGCTTTGTATGTTAGGCAGAGGTAGCCTCTGGGTAGGCGGTATGTGACACAGTGTAGCTGTGGTTTTGTAAAACAGTCTGCATAGGGCATCTGTTTGAGTCTGGTAATATTCTTTGTGAGGTATGTGTCTGGCGTCTACAGTTGCTGTGGATGCCTTCTGAGGTACATACCAACAGGGCCATTGTACTCTATGATGGGTGTTATGACTGATGAGTAGAGTGGAACACTGACCTCTATTTACATGGATGACACACCTTTTCTGATGACATGTGGACCGTACTCAGTTTACATGACTAATGTGGCACTGTGATTATCATAAGGGACACTACTGTCCACCTGTGTCCCGTAGTCTCTTATCACACTTTCGGTGTTGAGTAGACTACCACCTATGTGGTAGTTCATGGGTACAGGGTTTTTAACAACAGGGATGGCAATACGTGTACAACATTGAGCTTGAGCGTACATATGAACATCCAGTGGTGTACATATAGATATACATATCGGCACATATACAGTCCACCTTTCATGGTGGGAATATAAATTATGCAAAGGTTGAGAGGGATACAGTTATGTAATGATATTGCACAGTCTTGTGCAGAATGCATGGAAGGTATTCTCAGCCCATGTATCTTTAGCAAGACCCCCTATCTGGAAGACTCAAAACCTAACAAATCATACCCATGGCGTTTAAACACCACGTGTCATATGCCAGCACTGTATGTTGTCTTGTTTGACACACACTACAACCTACATATAAATATGCACATAACAACCTGCACCAACATATAAATGTCCACCCTTCACAAACAGTTGCAGTATGTCCCTTGCTCTATGCACATGTTCAGATGCTAATATATCAGACACATATATATCTCGCCATATGTGTGTGCCATACACACACAGGGTCCACACTGTTGTAAGTCCATACACCTCACTGATGACCTGTTGGGCCTTGCTACAACATGGACAGTTGACACATGTGTGCATACAGTAATAGTACAAGAGTATATATAGCTGCAAATGATATATTACTATACTAGCCTGGTACAGCAGTTGCCAATGCTAAGCTACACATTATGTGACTATCATGCATGTCTTACTCTGTGACATCCAAGTTTATATAGGTGTTTGCACTACTCCCCCAAACTGCCATTAAACGCAGTACTGTACAGACCATAGATAACATGTTCAGATGTTTGGCATATAATGCTGAGCTACATATGTCACAGTTATGTCCCACTGCACACAGCTAAACACCAATTTCTCCATGGCAGTAGTTATGCATGGCATCAGTGCATCCATACCTACTGCTGCCACATATGCATGTTTCAGAGTATGTACAGTACTATTCATAAACATCTACTACTTGCCGTTAACTACAAACTGTTACATACCTGTTTGTCTCTTTCAGGTCCGTCTGTGTATGCTTTGACAGTTTTTTTTTTTTTTTTATTAAGTAAAGATTCTTACTTAAGTTTAGTTTTTGGTTATTAATTACATTTTTTTCTTAATTAATAACTTTAGTTTTTAATTAGGTATATATATTTGTTACTTAATTATCTATTTATTTCCTAAGTGCTACAGTTTGTCAATACTTTGCAGGAGTTGTACAGTTGCTTACACGTGCAATGTAATGATTGCATGTGGGGACAGAAAGTACAATCTGCTTTTATAGGTATCTGTGCATGTGCATGTGATGCCCTCTGCACCAATTGTTGCCCAGCATTTGGTAAATGCATACAGCCTGCTGTGTGGTAATTGCAGTACTCACTGTCATAGCAACCCAATGCTATAAACTGCGAAGGTATGTTGGCGTAGCCCTTTCAGATTTCCAGAATGGGGCCCATGCTTGTTTGCTGTGGACACTGTTGTGTAAGTCAAAAGATTGATATACGTCTTATAAATGAAGCTAGAGGTGTAGACAGTGATGTACATGTTATACTCAGACCTAACTTTACCACTTCTAGTACAGTGCTATTGGTGTAGAGTTTTACTCACCCCTACAAATGCTTACACATTTATGTGACTATGTAATTTCTTTTCTACTCGTATAATTAACTGCCATAAAAATGTAGTTATTGAGAAGTATTCTTTTGGCACATGAACTTTTTGTGAACTGTTATACTGTGAATATTAATGTACTCACTTCTGCAGGGTTTGTGTTTTTTATTATTGACATTAGCACAGGGTTCGCAGGACAACTGGACAATTCCAGTACTTAGTATGTCTACCTAAACCCTTGGTAGACCCTAAACACACAAGTATCTTTTAATTGTGGAGGGTGCTTACATACAGAGAGCATTATGTATTCATGTGTGAATATTATCTTACTGGACTTAAAGGATTGGTGTGTACCTGTCAGTTTATCAAGGCAAGTGGTCTGTCTGCATAGTTCCCAACTGTGAACCTATCCAAATGGTAGCCAGAAGTTACACTGTTATTCTTTGTCTGTGCAGCTCACAGGTGTTTTCAGGACTGATACAATGGCATTGTTACAGTCAGTTGCTACCAGTACATGGCTACATCCTTTGGTATTTCTGTGTTGTACTCCTACATAAGGGTATGCTTGTGGAGGTCCTACCAAAGCTATTTGCAGAGTGTGAAACATCAGAATAGCTTATATGCCTGTGTGTTTGTGCCTCTGCCAGACCTATGGAACACTCAGATACATCTTTGCATGGAGTCAGGGATAGGTAGTTAACAGTGAGGCATACCTTACACATAATAGGGACAGTAGGTGTAGACTTCAGTGAAGCAGTGCATATGGATTAGTACTCCTTTCATGAAGTACAAGCGGTGTCTACTGTTATTATTGTCAGTATTCATTGTGTAATACCCCACCTGTCTGACTGACGTCAGTACTTTTCTGAGGGACTCAGAGGGACACAGCTAAAATATGTTTCACAATCAGGGACATCCCTGGAAAGTTGTCACAGTTAGGAGGTATGGCCTCTGCCCTACTCAGATATGCCAGTGTTTGTCTTGCTATGATACTGTGTGGGGGTTGTAAAGTGCCTCTGTAACATTATTTGCTGCATGAATGGCTGCTTCTCACATCACATTCAAGTAATGCAATTCCACAACAATTGCTGGTAAAGATCCACAGAACAAGCTTTGTGTTATGGCCTTCCTATTTTTTCCTTTACATTCACTCATTGTAATGCATGATATATTTTTTCAGCACCAAGTTATTGTATATCTGTTGTGGCTTAGTGGTACTTCATGCAGTCTAATGTGTCCAAGGTCTGGGGTTTAAAAGTGACAGAGGTATTTTATTTTGCTGCTGAGCAGAACAAGGGCCCTGACAAAGAGTGACTAAGGCACTTTTAAGCAGTTGTAAGTGGGTTTGCATGGGTTTGTGCAATGCTTAGCGATGCTTAGCTAAGCGCACACATGCGCACACTCGCTCAAACCCGCTAACTACTGCTTAAAAGTGCTTACTCCCGCTAACCCCCGCGCTAATTTCTTTGAAAGAAAAGAAAATGGGGAGATAGGAAAGTGGTGAAAAAGGGGGCACAAAGAGGGAAAGACAGTAGGAAAACAAGCTCGGGATGTGCAGGACAGGTGTAGGGAAGGTCCATAGCTGCCCATTTCTTTACCAGCAACAGCTGTGCATATGCAATAAATTTGGAGTGAAATTTGAATCCTTCCACCCTTGGGAGAGGGGTGAGGACAACAAAGTATGTTGTACTGCCAATTATAATTATCCGTTTACATGTCCAGCGGACATGTGTGCGAAATGGGCAGCTATGTATGGGGCGTAATTTTTTTGTGGGTACACATTGCCCTTTTTTTTTTTTCAGGTGAGAGTGGAAAGTGAGGTAGAGGAAGTAGGTATATTTGGGGAGATAGGTTGGGGAGGTAAACAGACAAGACAAACAAGATGCATACAGGGGCGGAGTATGACACATGGGCTGGGTGAACACAATTGACAGGGATGGATATTTGGAAATTGCAAGCCCATGAGCCCACAGATGGTAGCAGTGGGACTGAGATCCCCACCCATGGGCAGTCACCACTGAGCCTTCACAGACCCGAGGGTTGCTGTGCTGGGTGCTGCGTAGGAGGGGCAGGCTCACCTGTGAGTCACGCCACTCTCGCCTTGAGCTGGCGTAGGGGATCAGCGACTAAACGCTGGATCTCCCTACGCACCACAACCCGGACCCTTCGGAGGGTGACAGGTGGCCGGTCTCCACCCACGCTTGCAGGGGGGGATGAGCCCCATCCCCTGCAGTGCTTCCACCCGAAGGTGGCACAGGAGCAGCGGAGGAGGGTAGCCTGGGCTGGGCACCAGACCTGCTGGTGCCAGGTGCAATCGCCAGCTGAGGAGGGACAGGTGGGTCCGCTGGGACCGGCCTTCCCATACGTTCTGTGATTAGGTGTGTTTAATTACAACATTGACAACAGCATTCCAAATTAGTTGTAACAGCATGCAGTAATATTCCCATTAACCCAACACACCAGGGTTACAACAGTTGAACAGCAAGCATAACACATGCATATATTGAACGACAGTGGACACTACAACAGCATGCAGGGATGATTGGTGGCAATAGGCCACCAAGATTGTGGTGTTTTAACAGGGGACATGCATCAAAGTAAATGCAGATTTTTATAGAACAATAGGCATATGTCCCAACAAATGTTTTGAGATTAGACATACCCATTGAGGTGTGCAATTGCATTGTTTATGCACATGGAGTAGGGTATAAAATGAAACCTCCATTAACATCTTATTAGTACTTTAACTCTACACTACATTCCTATTGACTGCAGGTGTATATCTGCTACATGTATTATTACACTAGGCAACATGCATTAGATTGTGTAATGGGTTTGGCTAGTTCATTATATACCTGACCTATATCTGACATAGTAACTGTCCAAGATGCAGATGTTACTGCTACATAGTTGTATTTTATTTTTATACTTATGTACCTACACATCTGGATGTGTTCAAGTGACATTTTCACTTAATTTTCTACAGAACCCGACATTTCATGTAGCACACTCGCATTTCTGGGGAACACCTTTTCAAGCTACTCGTGTGCCAGATTTACCTATGTATGACAGCCATTTAACAACTGTTGAGGACTGTTATATGCTTCACAGCTACTGGCACTTCCTTCATCCACTTTATATGAGACTGCACAACTGTGGGTTGACAGCACTTAATGCAACAGTACTATTTATTTAATGCAAGGGAACAACAACATTTCAAAGTAAGTGACACAGACACACTCCAAGTATTATACCTTTATTATTCACATTAAACACTCTTTTCTACAGGCTCTCTTCTTTATTTGATATTACAGTGCATACAGAAGACCTATTCAGGACATATTATTCCTTTATTGATAGGTTACAACACTCTTTTTCAGGCTCGCTCACTTATTTTATATGACAGTACATGCAGAGATAGTATTCCAGACTTATTTTACCTTTATTAATAGGTTACTACACTCTATTCCTGGCTCTCTGACTTATGCTATATAACAGTACATGCAGATAATTTATTCAGGGAATAAATGTTATATGCTTCACAGCTACTGGCACTTCCTTCATCCACTTCATATGGGACTGCACAACTGTGGGTTGACAGCACCTAATACAACAATACTATTGATTTAATGCAAGGGTACAACATTTCAAAGTAAGTGACACAGACACACTCCAAGTATTATACCTTTATTATTCACATTAAACACTCTTTTCTACAGGCTCTCTCCTTTATTTGATATTACAGTGCATACGGAAATCCTATTCAGGACATATTATACCTTTATTGATAGGTTACAACACTCTTTTTCAGGCTCACTCACTTATATTATATGTCAGTACATGCAGAGTTAGTATTCCAGACTTATTTCACCTTTATTACTGGGTTAGTACACTCTATTTCTGGCTCTCTGACTTATGCTATATAACAGTACATGCAGAGAATTTATTCAGGGCATTTTATAGCTGTATTATTGGGCTATAACACTTTACAACACTTTTTTCATGCTCTCTCACATATATTATATAACAATACATGCAGAATAATTACTAACCTGCCTGGTGGCACAGCCTTAGCAGCCTATCTGCATAGGCCTGCTGATTCATAGCATGGACACCTGCAGCTGTGAAGTAAATGAAGGGATATTGAGACAAACCTATCCATTATTTAGACTATATTAGCATGTCTTACATATGGCATTCCATGGCTACCTACTTAGTAGTGGGACATCTTGCATATGACAGGCCTCCTGGATCCATTGGTTCAGAAGGTCCTGCTTCCATCTCTTCAGGTGTGCATGGTGGTGACGGACCTGCTCTCCAGTCCGAGGGATGCCTGTGGCACTGGTGAGTTCATGAGTCAACTGGTTCCAAGCCTCTGCCTTATACTCTGTCCCTTGGAACTGGCCCTACAGGAGTTGAGACTCGTGATGATGGACTAGGAGCCAAACCATGCATTTTGACTCCTCGATGCCCCAGCGTTGCACTCTAAAGTGAGTACCCTCTCCAGCACCAGACATTCTAACTAAAGATGGGAGCTACAATCAGTTATGGCAAGTATTCCCGCCTATGGAGCTTAAATATGCCACATTTCCTGCACTATTTTGTGATTGGCCATTTTTGAAAATTCTCGGCTGACTGCAGACCTGTTTAGCAATGGTTAATCTAACATTTATAAGTATATATATGTTAACAGTGGATGTTTATCCTAACCTGTCGTGGCTTAGTGGTTCAGTACTTTGGTTATGGTGCACAGTGTCCTGGGTTCGAACCTTGTCATTGCTTTTTATTTTACTACTGTCTAGACGGGTTAGGGGGTGTGGCTGTGTTTAAGCAACTTTGCTCTACGTTGCTCCACGTTGCCCGACGATGTGCTGGTTGGCGCGGTGAGCACCTCTGCGCAAACCGAATGCGCTGGGTAAAGCGCTATTTAGCTATAAGCAACTACATTATGCTGGGGAAAGAGCTGCTTAACTACAGGCAACTATATTGTGCTGGCAAAGCGCTGCTTAACTACGGGCAACTATATTGGGCTGGGCAAAGCGTTGCTTAACTGCGGGCAATTATATTGCACTGGGTAAAGCGTTACTTAACTGCAGACAATTATATGTCAGGTTCCTTTATAAATATACATTTTGTTCACTGATGCATAGGCCATGTTAATGCTTTTTAGTAAAAGTTTAATCATATATGTCAGCAATTATTTCATATACTCATTTTGAACATAAAATAGGAAGGGGAGTGGTGGGACTCAAACCGTGAATGCCTCCTTTTTGTGCGAATGCTCTACCACTATGCTATTACTATTTGGTGTAATTTGCATACACATTCCTTATTATGCTCTTCCATGTCGAGATTGCTAACTGCAGCTAAGCAATGGGCACACCCGCACACACACGCAAATATGGGCAGCTATATCGGGAATTAGAAAAAAAAATAATGTTTTACTTTTTATAACTGTGCTGGGGGTTTACAGTGTCAGGGAGTGTGGTGTTGGGTACATGGACATTTGAGTGGACTCGCTCTTGTTTGTTGACATTTTGCATTTCACACACTTGCAGGGGTGTGGACCTTTAGACTGCTCGGCAGTTGGACACGCCCCCTGCTTGCCTGCACGACCCATGTTAGACTTGGGGTAGAGTCAGCGTGCCCTCATGAATATTCATGATGAGCTGACATCATGCAGTTCAACTGTAGTCTCTGAGTAAGACTTATTTAGTCTTACACGGAGGATTCCTGAATCCGGGGTCCACTATTCTCTGTCTCATATCACCTACTTAGAGGCGATCTCTGCTTGACTTACAAAGCCATGTCTGACCCAGTTCTGTTAGAAATGTTACATCTAAAGAAATTCCAATCCCTCCACACCACACACTCCAGAGACCTCAACCTCATTACCACAATCAACAGAACATCTTGGAGGGATAGGTTCATAACACAGAGACTGCCCATGCTATGGAATAGACTTCACATACATGTCAAGCAGAGCACCTCACTGCCCCTCTTCAAGAGAAATTTTGATGAGTGGATGGGAAATAGAAAATTCACCCCAGGGATCATTCCAGTGGCTTTACTCGACAGAGGCACTGGGATCATTCCAGTGGCTTTACTCGACAGAGGCACTGGGAACTAAGGTTGGGTGGCATGATGCCAGGGTAATCTCATGGGCTAGGCTTGTAAAGACTCCAGGGTCATGTACACACCTATGAACCTATGAATACACCCCTGGGATTCCACCATGGGCTAAACTCTTGGCTAGGCTTATAAGGGCCTCAGCATCAATAGCCTAGTAATTCATATGATCCTATGATCCAGTGAGCTCTTAAGTTATGAATAACAAGAGGCTGAAAAGTAGTGCGCAGAGTCAGATGTCCACTGAGCCTGGGAGAAAATAAAAATCACATAAGGAGAAGCACATTTACAGGTTTGACCACTGCCTAATGAATCAAAATTCATGTTTTCTTTTTAACCTTTCATAGTTCAGTTCTGAGCTCAACAGAGTTCTCTTCAAAGCAGAATACCACTTAATGGTTGTTGGGCACTGCTGACATTAGTAGTTGGCTGCTGTTCCTTGTCACTTTTCTTGAATATACCTTCAGCACACATCACAAGGTCATTAGACCAAGTCAGGCTTGCAAAACTCTTGTTTGCTTTGGATTACATAAGGCATAGTACACCTTGTCAGTGCAGCAGACCAAACCTTTTTTTTTGGCTCAGGAGTAGCATCATTGGCCTCAATTGAGTAAAATATACTAGTGAAGTCTCTTGTCAGTAACTGCAGATGATTTTTGAGGACTTTCTTGGATCTTAACTCTTCTATTCACTACATAATGCTACTAGGTCTAGGTCATTCATTTTGGGTCTATATTATATGTTCGAAGTTTGAAAACTTTGAAAGGTAAATAATCAAATGTAAATGTTCAAAGTTTCAAACATCGAACATATAATAAAAAAACAGAATTTACCTGACTAATGTAGGCAAGGGAGGCAAGCCCCCTGCACCCCCCACACCCCCCACTCTTTAAATATACCAACTCCGAGACCGCACTATAGTGCGGTAAAGGGAAGATTTCCCTTACTACACTGTAGTGCGGTCTCGAACTTGGTATATTTAAAGAGCAGAGGGTGTGGGGGGTGCAGGGGGGATTGCCCCCCTGCCTACAGCTGTTAGTTTTGTTTTTTTTTTTTTTTTACATATGTTCAAAGTTTTATAACTTCGAACATTTAATATTGATGTTTTAATGTTCAAAGTTATAAAACTTTGAACATATGATATAGACCCCTCATTTTTATATACATAAAATGCTAGGGGTGATAACCATATTAGGCCTGTGCTTTGATGCCCTTTCATAAGTCATAGTTGATAGCAACATATATTGAAGCAGTTTCCTAAATGAAACAGTAGCATGATAGCTGCTGTTATTATGATCACTGATTTCTTTGTTAGTGAGGAGCTTTTACTAAAGAAGACATCCTCAACTGTTTCCTGTATCAGTCTATTTGTGGTAAATGTTGATGGGTCATTCTCAAAGCTCTGAAATGTCTGACAGAAAATGCTGATTTTATTAACTATGACAGACACTCTATAGGGGTAACACAGTGGTCCAGTGGGTATTGTTGTTACTTCACAGCCAAATGTTTTCCAGTTTAATTCTCTACTGGGGTGCCTTCTGTGTGAAGTATGTACAGTCTCCTGATTTTTTGCATGGGTTTTCTCCAGGTGTTCCAGTTTCCTCCCACTTTCCAAAGCCATTCTAAACTGGCCAAAAGATGTGAGTGTGTGTTTGTGTGTGTGGTATGGAAGAAAAACTTTGGCAGGACTAGCCACCCAGTTGTATATCCATTGGCTTTGTGTGATTGTCACTGTAGATGTGACATTGCAGCCCCATGGGCAAAAACGAAAAAATAAAAAGGAATTGTGGATGGATGGACAGAGACTTAGTTACACTTTATAGTATCTTTATAAACAAGAACCATAGAAGGAGGAATATCTCTTGTATATACACAAATGGTTTAATCAACACTGTACTGTAGATTAGTGTCAGACCTATATAACACTTTTGTTATTTGATCCAAAGTGTCTGTAATGGAAGAGGCCTGTATTCTTTATGTATCCTTTGAATGGTAGCATTAGCATGACAGCTAAGAATATGGAGTAAAGGCTGGTGTAATAACATACCTTTCCTTAACCTTAGTTTGCATACTCCACAATTTTGTCACTGGGCCATTTTCAAAGTCTGTTAGCAGTCACTTGGGCTCATATAAATGCAAGGACTAGGACTAGGCTTTCGGTGGTCCCATATCTCACCAGTGCCCAGGTATCGCTCTTGCAGTGTAAGTTATTGGTAGGCTAATAGACATGTATTACATGTTAAGCTACAGATAATGTAATTCATAGGCTGTATACAGAAGTAATATTGCAGTAAAGTTATAACCGATATCCCTTTAATCCTCAATGAGAATCCAACCTTTTGGTGCAAGATGTTTGATCATCCAGTTAGCAATGGTCATCTAGAGTTTTCCACTCTTCTGAAGATGAAATCTACCTGTCTTAGATTGAAGTTAATAGTGCACAATGCCTTTAGAAAGAGGTGTGTATGTCTGTCCATCAAATTAAAAGTAAAGAACGTACTGTTTTAATTAAGGATATGCACTGTCTGCACCAGTTTTTATGGCTTACTTACCAGAAGTATTCTTCAAGACACAAAAACATGGTAATGAACACTCACTAGAATTGTTAATGACCTTGTGTCAATAACTGCTGCTTAAATATGTAGTCTAAGAAGCAATATATCCAAAATGGTGTTAATCCTATTTTGGTCTTCAAGAATGAAAGAAAATAATCTGAACTTTTTTATTCTACTGGTTATAACATGTTGATTAACGCAGGTGATCAATTGTTATAAAGATAACAGAATGTCAGTTTGCATTATACACCTCTGTTATGATGGTAAGAAATGTACAGAATATGCAAATACCTCATAAATCATTATTTTAAGTATCTAGAATGAATGTAGCAATTATAACCAAACAAGCTGCATATGGTCTGATGCACTAGTAGTATCACCATATGCATCATTATCGGATAGTAATCTGGCCGCATTCTGTAATAGTTTATTAACCACAAAAACAAGATGAAGTCATTTTCATGGTGTTTAAGGACATGATACTGTCTTACTTCATGGGCTGAACAATTATGCATCCAACACCCATATAGTACTTACTTTGATACCGTATGACTTAATATCCAAAAGTCATCAACCTATTTTCTTTCTTGTCCTACCATTTAATTAGGAGTATTATTCTTATCTGGAAATTATTATTGGGCTCCCACAAATAAGATACAGTATGCTACAATGTCATTTAGTGTGGAGCTCACAAAAATACTGAGAGTCAGCTTTAAAAATGCGGTTTCTACTACTTTATTTGGGAGTAACTCGGGGTGTATTAGGTTCATAGGTTCATAGGTTCATAGGTAGATACTAGGCTATCTGCCCTAGGGCATTTATAAGCCTAGCCAGAGTGTATTTGGCTTCCGCCTCCCTATTAGATTAGCCTACTGTGCCTCTGTAAAGTAGGTCACAGAAGGTACCCTTTTAAGATTAGTTTACTGTGCCTCTGTCTAGCAGGGACACAGGAGAGATCCCAGGGGTGAATTTGTGATTTCCCATCCACGCGTCCAAATTTCGCTTGAAGAGGGTCAGCAAGGGGCTATGTCTAACATGAATTGGGATTCTATTCCAGAGTGAGGGGAGCCTCTGGGAAATGAATCTGTCCCTCCAGCATGTCCTATTTATTTTTGTGCTGAGGTTTAGGTCCCTGGAGCATGTAGCTCTAAGGGACTTGGATTTTTTGAGGTGGAGCATGTCCATTAATTCTGGGTTTGACATGGCTCTGTACGTCAGGCATAGATCGCTTCTGAGTAGGTGGTAAGCAACTGAGTACAGCTGGAGTTTCTTTAGTCGAGCTGCATAGGACATCTGTTTGTAGCTCATGATCCTCTTGGTGAGGTACTTTTGGGGTCTCTCCAGTTGCTGCAGGTGTCGGGTAAGGTACATCCCAAAAGGGGCATTGTATTCAATTATGGGCCTGATGAGTGACGAGTAGAGGGGCACAATGACCTCTCTTGATCTAGATGCGAACCCTTTCGTGATAAGGTGGGCTATATAGAAGGTCTTTCTAACCACTTTGGCAATGTGATTATCAAAGGAGAGATTACTATCTACGTTGGTCCCCAAATCTCTAATTATTTCTTCCGTACTTAATGGATTACCACCTATGTGGTAATTTGTGGGCACCTTGTTTTTCCGAAAGGGGATGACTATGCACTTTTTAGCATTTAGCTTGAGGCCGTGGCTCTGGCACCAAGCATCCATCTCTGTGAGACCCTTTTGGAGGATGCTTGTGTCAGCTGGAGATTCGATTATGGCCCCAGTTTGCAGTCATCTGCGAACTTTGTCAGCCATAATCCCCCCATGTTAGCCTGAACCTCAGAGAAGTATATACTGAACAAGAGAGGTCCCAGAACTGAGCCCTGTGGAATGCCACTTGTAACTGGTTTGGATTCGGACATGGCACCTGCGATTCTGACCATGTGGGTTCTATCTCTGAGTCACTTTGCAACCCATCTTGTGATATAGGGGTTGATATTTAAGCTGGTAAGCTTATTTATGATGCCCGAGTGGGGTATTGTGTCGAAGGCTTTTGCAAGGTCCAAGTAGGCTGTGTGGACTACCTTGCCCTCATCAATGGCTTTGGTAACTGTTTCAAAGATTTCAACTAGGTTTAAGAGGCAAGATCTGCCCTTAACAAAGCCGAACTGGGTAGGGTCCAGTGTCTGGAGGCTCCCAATGTCTTTGTTTATGAGTTCCATGATAATACGCTCCATAGCTTTACAGACCAGACTAGTCAGGTTTATGGGGCAATAGTTTCCGGGGTCCGTTGTGGCACCACCTTTGTGGAGTGGGACCACTGTAGCTGTACGCCATTCTTTGGGTACATATCCTGTAGTAAGGCTAGGTTTGAACAGTGACTTAATGTGAGGGTTCAGTTCTTCTTGGAGCTTGTGTAAGACACAGCCTGGGACACCGTCCAGTCCCATAGATGCTGTGTTTTTTGCTTTGGAGAGGGCAGCTTTCACCTGTGCATCTGTGATGTCAGGGAGGTTACATTCAGTTGGGATAAGCATTTGCTCCTTTGGGGGAAGGGGGGGAGAAGTTTGCACTGAATCTGTATGCCAGGATGTTGGCTATGTCTGTAGGTTCGGTATATTTTGTACCATTATGCAACAATTCAGAGCATATCTGGGAGTTTCCGCTCATGTTCCTGACATAACTAAAGAAGGCCTTGTGATTATATTTAGTGTCTACGGCAATTTTTCTTTCAAAACTTGCCTTTGATGATTTTATGAGGGATCGAAGTTTCTTGCTAATACTGATCAGAGATGCCTTCCCTTTTTGGGATTTTGCTCTGTCATGTAGTAGCTTCCTCCTTCTGTTGTATAGCTTATTTATGGCTGGGGTCCACCAGATCATTCTCCTGTTTTTGGAGGAGTGAGTCTTGGTTTTATTTGGGATAGCACGATCCATGCATTCCTGCAGGTGTTCATAGAATGCATTTGTAAAGGATTCTGTGGATTGGGCTGTATTATCCTCTGGCCCAGGGGCTTTGAAGGATTCCACCTCAGTCTTGAGAAGTGCAAAGTTGGCTTTTGAGTAATTCTTTACAGTGATTTCCTTGGCTGGGGGTGGGGACGGGATATGGATGTCCAGGGAAATTTGTTTGTGGTCTGATCTTACCAATGAGGGGTTTACCTCTGGTGTGGAACATAGAGTCCCCATGTTGGTGATGACCAGGTCCAATATGTTGTTCCCTCTTGTGGGAGTGGTGACCAGTTGTTCCATTGCGTTAGAGTTTATAAATTCAAGGAACCATTGGGCGAGGGTATTTGGGCTTGAGTAGTTTTCCCAGTCTATGTTTGGGTAGTTGAAGTCACCCAATAACATAGTGTTTGGAGAGGCCTTCATATTCTCCAGTGTTCTCAGGAATGCCAAGTGGGATTCCTGTAATAGGGAGGGTGTTCTGTAGCAGGCTACAAACTGAAAGGCAGTTTTGCCCACTGTTAGTTGCACATGGATGGTTTCCGATGCTTCGTGCAGTGCCACTAACCTGGAGGTGTAGGTATCTTTGATGAATATAGATACTCCCCCTCCTTTTTTGCTTCGGTCCATGTTTTGGGGCCAAAACGCATGGTATGAGTTATAACCTGGTAGTGCTGGGGTGCTCTCAGGAGCCTTGAACTCCTTCTGTTACTGCACAGACATCAATTTTCTCCATACTGAGGAGAGCCTCGAGTGCATGCATCTCGAGGTTTAGACTTCTGGCATTGAGTAGCATTACCTTTAGTTTTTTTTATCCTTGGGATGTCTATGGAGGTGGGTTTGTCCTTTGAGCCTTGCCTAAAAAAGGCACTATGGGGGTGGCAAGAGCCTTGGCCAGTATACGAAAGCCTAAGGGTGACAGGTTCAAGCCATCGCTAGTGAAGCAACGTAGCTTGTCGAGCATGTTATCCCAGGCTGACAGACACTGGATCCCCTTTGGATGACACCAATACTTTAGCCAATTGTTGAAACTGATCATTTTGTCTTTATACTGAGGCATCATTCTTGGTGAGGGCAAGATGCTACTCAAGGTCAGGGTCATACCAGCCTGGGCTACATGGTCAGAGAGCTCCTCTATGTCTCTTTTCATGTAGTTCAGGGGGGTACGTCTCAGGTCATTCACACCAGCATGGACAATGACAGAGTCATACTTGTACTTGCTTTGGAGTGACCTCAGTGCTTGCATTATGTGGCGGATCCTGGCACTCGACAGGCAGCTTACAGTGACCTTCTCCTTGTTCAGTCTGGTGAGCGGGACATCAGTGTGCCGGACAATAGAGTCCCCTATAACAAGTGTATTTGGTGTGTTTTTTGGCCTTAAGGGCTGTGACTGTGAGGCACACTGATTTTGTGAGATATGTGTTTCATGGGTATTGTTGAGGGGTGGCTGTTGCTTGGATATCTGCTTAGGAGGTCTTTGCTGTTTAGGCAGATTTTTATTTAGAGCCTCCGAGTATGTTTTTGTGTGTTTATGTGTTGGGTATGCAGATGCAATAGGTCTGTGTGAGACTGGATTTGTGTTGTGGGTGGTTACCTTTTCCTCCTGACTGACTATACCAGTCTTGGGTTGAGAGAGCTCTGCCTCCAGTTTGGCTGTGTAACTGCATCTCTCACATGTATTAGAGTTTGTTGGAAGGAGGAGTGTGTTGTCTGTGTACATAAGGCAATTGTAACATTGCCTCAAAATTCCCAGATTCACCAGCTGGACTGGAGAGTAACCTTGAAACTGACCCTTGAACATACCAGATTAGTATAGGGAACTGTTTTTTTATTGATCAGATTAGGGAAGGGAACTGATTTTTCACTTGATCAGGAAGGACCAATCGGGAGTCTAATACTTATGAGAAGTCATGGAGGGTGTAGTGCTTTAGTTAGTTAGTGTTTCCTTATAAGAGCTGAGCAAGTGCAGGGCTTTAGAAAGAGAATAGAGTGATTACTTTGAGAGTTTGAACAGTTCTAAGGAAAAAGTGAAGAGCAGACTTTGTGGAGCCTGGAATAGTTTAAACCTGTTTAGGCGGCTGCCCGCTGCTCAGTGCGCAAAAAAGAGAGTTGTAGGGTTTTAAGAGAGAGAGATCAAGGAGTTTAGAATTGACCCAAAATGGCCAATAAAACTACAGCTTCTAGGTAGTAACCACTCCTCCAGGGACAGGCAGGCTGTTCAGTGGTAACCACTCCCACTGGTGAATACAGGGACTTGCACTGGCCTTCTAGAAACTTCCAAACAGTTCAGAACAGCAAATCTGTAACTGAACTTTCTTAACTTTCAGAAAGTGGGAAAAGCAAGATTTTTTTTTCTTTTTGTTGTAGTTTAAAGGTAGCAGAGATACACAAGCAGCAAAATAATCACAACAGTGCAATAAATGACCCCACACTTGAGTGCTAGGCCAAAATCAGGTAAAATGCAGTTTTTAGAGAAAAAAAAGATTTTAAATTAAGTGCAACACAGGAAATGCAGTAAACAGGCTCTAGATGTGTTCCACGTACTTTTACTGTTACAGATATAAACTTTAGCAAGCTGGAAAATGCCAAAAAGTAGGCGGCAAAGCAGTAAAACTTAACAAAAAATCAGAAGAAAGTACTTAAAATCACAAAAGTGGCTCCTTTTCTTCTCTCAGCATTTTCTCCCCTTGGTAGGTGCTTCAGCAACAACTAGCAAGCCTGAAAAGACGCCAAAACCATGAGGCAGCCTGGTTTTAGGAGAGACAGATCAAGGAGTTTGGAATTGATCCAAAATGGCCAATAAAACTACAGCTTCTAGGTAGTAACCACTCCTCCAGGGACAGGCAGGCTGTTCAGTGTTAACCACTCCCACTGGTGAACACAGAGACTTCCCTTTAGCCCAAGCAAGCACTGGCCTTCTAGAAACTTCCAAACAGTTCAGAACAGCAAATCTGTAACTGAACTTTCTCAAATTTCAGAAAGTGGGAAAAAAGCAAGATTTTTTTTTTTTTTTTTGTAGTTTAAAGGTAGCAGAGATACACAAGCAGCAAAATAATCACAACGGTGCAATAAATGACCCCACACTTTAGTGCTAGGCCAAAATCAGGTAAAATGCAGTTTTTAGAGAAAAAAAAACAGCCACGTCCCTTAATTCTGGACTCTCCAAAAAAAAGCAGTTCAGCCAAGACACATATAACAACTTTAAATCCTTTATTAAGGGAGACTAAAATGGTGTTTGCAAAGTAGACTTGAGTCAATACTGCTGAACATGTGCTAAAATAGTAACTATAATTAATACAGAAAATAGTTCTGCAAAAAAAGTAGTTCTTAAATTGTGCTAATGATAGTTTTTAAGTTAAGATTTATGGTTTTGTTAAATGTTAAATGATTACGCCCATGTTTCTTTTTGTATTATTATATAAAAACCAGAATAATGAAAAATCAGTAAATCAGCAGTACAGAGGAATTGAACAATTTTACAAAAAAGCCAGTGTGGTCAGGCATAAGTGATGAATAGTTGTTTTGCAAAAAAACAGTTATAATTACTTTCTACTACTACTACTCTGTCTCTCCCTCATTCCCTCATTCTCTCTCCCTCTCTTTCTGTAAATACACGCACACACACACACACACACACACACACACACACACACACACACACACACACACACACACACACACACACGCATGCATGTGGGTCTATGTGTCTTTATTAATACACAACAAACAAATGATATTAAAGATCTGGGCAAAGAAGTTACAGAATAATGATAGCCAACAAATACTAGGTTTACAATAGAGCAACCAGTCATTACGTAGCTGTTGTCAGACGAGGGAGTCATGTACAGAGAGGAACAGACCAACTCTTACTGCACAGCATCACTGAAGAAACAGAGTTTCAGTTTGTTAATAAAAATTATGATGTGGAGTCAATAAAATCTGTGTAGGCTCCGTGTTGAGCCTACACAGAATACACAGTCATGGAACAACATGGATATTGAATCCATGTATGACTGACTTTGCAGGCTGTCCCTTAATTCTGGACTGTCCAGAAAAAATTTGGACAGCTAGTAAGCACAGCAGAATACGTTTAGCCCATTAACTTGGACCAAATGGTGTACAAGACATTTTATTTAATTTAATTGCAATTGTATTTCTTTTTTTGTTTTTTATTTATTTATGCTTATGTGCTTGTTTGCTCAGTGTGGCACATTGCTTAGCTATGCTTAGGTTTTGCTCACATATACAGCAGACATCCACTAGACATCTAAAAATAGAAACTGGATGTATTCGATTTAAATTTTTTTTTTCATGTGCTTGTTTGCTCGGTGCAGCATTGCTTAGTTATGCTTAGCTTTGCTCACATATACAGCAGACATCCGCTAAACATCTAAAAATAGAAACCGGACATATTCAATTGTTCTAGTTCTGGTGTGCTTAGAAACGTGCAAACTCATGCAGCGAAGCTGAGCTACGCTAACAGGCACTTTCGCAGTATATCTAAAGATATATGAGTTCCGAGTTCTCTTCAGTATTCTCGTGGCTAGATAGGTTAAGTCATAACCTCCAGTGTAGTAGGTTCAGGGTTTGGGTTATATGCATTAATACTTTTTACATATATTACTGTGAAACTGTGTCAGGTGACTGAAACATTGGTTAAGTTTAAATTAAAAAATTGTTACATTTAGAAAACCTGTGCAATGTTAAGCATTACTAAACTCTGCTTAAACATGGTATGTGCGAGTTTGCGCAATGCTAAGCGGCAATGTGTTTTTTTGAAAGTTACAGTATGACAGGCAAGGGATTGAATCTAGCCTGTATAAAGGCCAGTAGGTGGGAATTTCACATCATTCCTTGTCGCCTGACTGTAACTGTGTGTATGGCTGCTGGTGTTGGAGAGGGAGTGCATTTTAGGGCACAAAATTGGGTATGCAGGAGTCCAGCATTTTCATTGAACTCCTGGTACAACACCACAGACCCTGACTGTTGCAGGGTGACTACCAGGGCTCTGAGTGTAAATCAGAGGATTGGGATAGTTAGGTCAGGGATCTAACCAGTGTGACTGGTATCCCCTGCAGTGGTGAGCAGTGTTGTCACCAGTATGACAACCTTTACCATAGGAAGAAGGGAACCTTGGACACCTGGATCGAAGAGGTTAGAGAGGGGCACACCCCACAGATATGTAAGTATGTTTTCTAGTAATGTATTAATAAACAAGCTGAATCTGTGCAAAACTGGTATGCATAATGGTTTCCTTCTCTTACCACAACTGCAGAAGAGAGGGCTTGCAAAGTATAGTGCCATGCAAGGCATTTGGTCAGAATGAGGCAAGAGCATGGTATGTAAGAAAATCAGCAGAGTAATAACTTAATGTATAACTTAATAATACAATAAAGTAAATACAGATATTGCAGTCTTAACAGTCATGTATGAAATACCTGGGAAATCATACACTTTCAGTAATGTGCCAGTGCATATCTGAACTGGTAAAGCAAGTTAAAGCACGTAAGCATGCAGTACTGTGTAGCGTAGCTTCCAACCATTGGTTAATGTTGTGGTCTACCCAGATTAAGAGTCACTGGGTGGTCTGCTCATTCTCTGAAATATACCGTACATTGCTCTCAATAAATGAATAGGGTAAAACAGGTAAGTTCACAGAAGTCCTACACAGCTGTCCATGTGTATAAATGCCAGATTTGAAGTAACAATAATCAATAAAGTGTAAAAAGAGATGGTGCTTTGATAATTAAGTTTTTGAAATAAAATGTTCAGTATTCCTGTAGTCACTGCTTGTGGGTTCTAATCTGACACCAGCCAACTGAGAAATGTAAAGTGGTCAATAATGTTTCAACATATGACATGCATAAATCCTGTGCAATACCCAGAATAAGGGTCAATGTTGTATTCTGCTCATGCTGTCTGATATATGCTGTAGGTTGAAGTGAATAAATGAATAGGGTAAATGTGTAAGGTAACGGAACTACTATACAGCTATGCATGTGTGTTAATCTAGATTTGACGCATAAATCAATAAAGTGTAAAAGGAGATGGTGCTCTGATATTAAACTTTTTCATTGTAATCATATAAATGCATGATTTGACACTACATGACTCAATAAAACTTTTAAAGGTGATGGTGGTTTGAAAATTTATTTTTTAAAATAAAATGTTCAGTCTTCCTGTAGTCACTGTTTGTGGGTTCTAATCCCATGCCAGCCAAGTGAGAAAGGTCCATCTGTAATTAGTGCAATCAGTATACATGAACATACCTCTCAAGTGTCATGATCTTTGCAGAATGTAATGACTACTACTCCATATGTCTTTTGATTTGCACATATATGACATTACTTGAAATTCAATTTAATGGGAAATCTGTTATCAGAACACCTTGCTCCTAATGTATGAACATATGATGTAAAAATGTTCCCTGTTGATGTGGCTTTCTACCACCATTATGGATGGCTTGGCCCATAATGTCCCATGCTAACAGTTTGAGAGCTATGTACATGCAACATCATATATACAATATAAGCAGTCAATGTTCTCACAAGTGAAATCTAACATATCAAGAGGTATGTAATTGTAGTCTGTGTAGTTATATTATCTGTGAAGTTGCTAATGTTTTTTCTCTCACCCCACCCCCTCTTCTTTTATTTATTAATTATATTAATTATCATTTAATATTATTATATTATTTGTAATTACCTCTTATGTTAGCCTTATGTATAATATAATATTGCTTTTCTGTTAAAAACACTTTCATTTACATTATTTATTGTTGTTTTCCTCATTATATTATTTTTAGTTTGTTTCCATTACTCATTATTGTTTTCTCTTGTGTTATTAATTACATTTGTTTTGGTTATGTTTATTTTTCCTTATGTTTATATTTCATTTACCACAGTGCAACAAGGTAGGGCAGTTCCCAGTGATCCACCTACCTTGGCTCCCCTGTCTGATGCACCAGGGCCCAGCACATCTGGGCTGTAGCCTGGTGGCACCCCCCTCTGCTGACCCTGCACTACCTGCTCCATTGGGTAGTTCTACCCTACAAGCTGGTGATGATCCCCTCTTGGGGAGTGGAGGTGGAGGGAATGCTTTTGTCACACACAATGAACTGCCAGGCATGGTACATAGTCTGCCGTGTCAAACTGTTGGTGCATACCTATGCCAAAAGGAGAACATGCTGTTCCTCCTAGTGGGGCACTGTCATCTCAGGAACCAGAGACCACCACTGCCTCCAGAGAAGCAGTGAAGGTGCAGCACTGACAGTCCCATGGGTGAGGACTTGAATCAAACTGCTACCATGTCTGATGTCCATGGGGCCTGGATCCCCCACCCCCTCCCCAACCAAGGTGATCACCTTTCTCTTGTATTACACACTAACCCTCTCTGCTGTCTTATCTGTCTGCAAAAGCTTTCTTACCTTCCCAACTTACTTCCCCCACACATACCTATGCCCCACCCCAACATTCCAATCTCACCTTAAAAAAAGGGGCACCTGTCCCCAAAAAATCATCCCATACATAGCTCTCCATTTCATGCATGTGTCCTCTGAACACTCTTAATTTGTTCCAATTGGCTTGACAATGCACTTATGTTGTCATCAATGCTATCTCTGGGGGTGACAATCCAAATTCAGCTAAAAAAAACGTTAAAGTGCACAGTTGTTGCTGTTGAAGATATGGATAGCTCTGGTTCTTTCCTACACCTTTCCTGCACATACCTACCTGCCTTTCACTATGTTTTTCCCTCTGCTTCACCCCATTTCACCACTGTCCTATCTCCCCATTTTTGTTTTCTTTAAAGAATTTTTGCACAATGCTGTGCAACACACAGCATTACTAAACTATGCAAAATGGCATTATATTGATATATGTATTTGAAAACATAGTAATCACATTAAAAAAATTCACCTACGCTATGTTTCAAACCCAGGACCATTGCATCTGAAGAGCAGTGCATCCAGGGGCCAAGCCACACAGCAGTTAATTAACACAGGCATTTTAAGAAAAACATATTACTTGTCATTTTCCCATCATTAAGCATGTTTAAGTCATGCTGAGCATTGCACCACATCGTGCAAATCTGCTAAAAGATTAATGGAAAATATGGCAGTGTAACTGGGACTCTGGAAGAGAAATACATCAATATAAAGCCATATACATAATAATAGATTAAGTGAGGTATCTAACACCAGGTAACTGTGCAATTATATCTACAACATTTAAAAATACACTTGCTAAAAGATTAATGGAAAAAACAGGAGTTTAACTAGCACTCTGGTAGAGGAATACATCACTATAAAGCCATGCACATAATAATATATATAAGTTAGGTATGTAACATTAGGTAAGTGACCAATTATATCTACAACATTTAAAGACACAGCTGCTAGAAAAGTGACTCAGTAGCTCAATCTGTTAAACATTTTGAAAACATTAATATTTGGTTCACATGGTCCTGGGTTCAAATGCATTGGTGTCTAGCATTTAAAATACATGTATGTGTACATCACCATTATATGACTGTCTCATCACTTATTCATCAACACAAAGCAGTACAGATGGAATGTCTGCCTATCAATAATGGAAGTCAAAGGCCTACAGAAAGAACCACAGTTAAACTATTCCTATTACAACACTAGCAAGTGCACAGAATGTCAGGTAATGCATTAGTACAAATTCATACAGGATTTTGACGTATGTAATTCAAATGAGGCCCAGTAATATCAGACTGCATACACACACTGATTTGCTACTGATATTATAGACAGCCACAGGTGTGCAAGTCATCATCATCATCATCTTCTTCTTTTGGCTGTTCCCATTAGGGGTTGCCACAGTGGATCATCTGTTTCCATTTCTTCCTGTCCTCTGCATCTTGCTCTGTCACACCAACCACCTGCATGTTCTCTCTCACCACATACACATATGGAGGTCATGCTAGAAGCAAGGTTGGCCAGCATACATGTTCCAGATGACTACTATGACATCACACATGACTTGGCAGCTGTCCATCTGGTTGACATAATGCTTAATATACCCCATACCTTGTTCTAGGACACACCAAGCATGTTGCCTTTTACTCTGTTAATGATGTATTTGGCAAACATACTTACCTTAAACACATACCTTAATATCCAGTGGGATGGGTTCCCTCAATCATGCTCTGGTTATACACCAAGGTTACTACAGGTCCCACAGTTACCCATAAGTGTTGTTGTCCTGCACATTCTGCAGCCTCTCTGACTATGCTTATTGCCTGCAGCAGCAGCAGCTTCAGTCTGTAACACATACGTCTGTATGTAAAAAGTAGCTGCTACAAACATTCTCTCTCTGCTGATGTAGTATCTTTACCCCAGTAATTTCCACTCCAACATATGAGAAAGGGGATGGAATCTACATTGAGGTCTTATATCTTTTGCAATAGTTGCATGGGATTCGCTGATTATACTGCAAATCAACTGTGTATGCTGCATTTAGCATTCTGAGCCACAGCTTGGTTCAGAGGCAAGCACCTGCTAATGAGAACCATTTTAAAAAGGCAAACTCCTAGCTAAGGGAGCCATTGTGTTTAAGCGATAGTTTGTATGGTTAACTCATTGTCACACTACTTATATATCTATATCTTTTAACAGAAGAGTATTGTACTCCATCAGGTATGTAACCATTTTGTTTCCAACATGATGCATGTGTCTGAATATACTTAGGAGGAATGGGGATCAGTAAACCTTTCTTAGAACGGCACTGATGGCATGCCAGTGATCTCCAGCTATGTTACAACTACAGAGGATGTACAGTACAGCATGGGTATAATGCTGTCTGTTAACCAGGTACACAGTTCTCCTGGATACTTTCTTTGTTATTATTTGTAATATTACACTGCTATTTGGTTGGGACTGTTGTTTATAAATATGTTATGGGGGCTCCTGCTATGGGGCACACTACAATGGACTCCTGTTTTGGGTGTGTAATCATATGTATCTGTCATGGCACAAACAGGAGTGGAGTAGGTCACTATTGCTACTATCCTAGTAGCCTCCACATCCTTTATATGTTTGGCACACTGTTGAATATGAGATGTGAAATCAAGCAGGGAATACTGATAGCCTTTCTTTAATGCTGTACCTATACATAACTGTACTCCCACATATGTGATCCTGACATGTATTCTCATTTATTTGTATTTCAGGAGATATGCATGCCAGATGCCAGCCACCTTTCACTGAGGCAGAAAATGACCTCATCACTGAGGCCTTGAGACAACACTACCAAGACCTGCTGTCCAGGGGAAGAGCAAATAGGCAAGAGTGTGCAGCCTTGCAGGATGAACTGGTGCATAACATTAATGCTGAGGGTCACCAGAATCACACATATGAGCAGTTGCAACACCGTGCCATGGATATGTTCCACTTGGGATGCAGAAGTGCAGTAGATGTGGCCAGGGATCATCAGGTCACAGGTTGTAGGCCTGCAGCAGAACATCCTCTGTCAGCCACAGAAGAATTTCTGGCAAACCTTGCAACTCAGCACAGCTCCCAGGCATCCATCACCCAATATGTCATGGATGTGGGTGCCAACATTTCCACTAAAGAGGCACGTCCAGGTATGTTTAGTTGGATCAGCACTGGAATACTGTAGCATTCACCATTTCAGGGTGTACATAGTTTTACATGTGTCAGGTGTTTTATGGGGGGGAGGTTAGCTGCAGTTTTAAGCTCACACACAGACTGTAACCCACATACCTGTTAACATAGCAGCTACTGTAAATGAGAGATATTTGGACATATTACCAATATTATACTATAACATGCAGTGCTGCTCACATTACCTGTCCTTTAAATTTTTTCAGGATTCTCAGGAATAGGAAGAAGCCATGCTCCTGCTGCTGGTAAGCATAAAACATTTCTGTAAGAGATGTAGATTTAGTTCAATGTATTTGCTAAAGTATCATCCCAGGCCTGCTGGCTAGATTGATATACTGTCTGCATGATTGCCAATTGTACAGATATTATCTGACTGTACACAGTTTAGGGTCATACCCGTGTCTTGTAGGTGTGACCAGAGTGCTTGATTTGACATTATTTTCAGGACATTGCAGATTGCTATTACTGACAACTGTGCAGAGTTCTGCAGAATGTCAACAGTGTACATAATTTATGTTTTGCTCATGAGATTCTTGTTTAAAGAACTTTTATTTCATAATAATTACAGATTTGGGTTAGAAAATAATGTCTTTATTTCCTACTATATGAGGTTGGGGGCTATACAAGTCTGTAATAGTGACAGCAGTAATATGCAGCTTAACATACATTGCAACATAGTACTGCAGAGCATAGTAGTGCAGGTGTTAATGTGATGCTTTTCATTTTTTATCAGAGGTGATCTGGGAGGTTGGTCTTTGTCCCCTTCACAACCTGATGTTACTGCCTTTTCAGACTCTGATGATGATGGTGACCAAAGTGAGGCACAGCTGGGGGTTGCAAGGGCTGAATCTGACACAGAGGTTTACATCCCTCATCTGCCTCATTATCACCGTACACAGTCAGAATGCCTATGCATACCCAGTCCCCTGAGGCCACAGATATTGGACAGTAAGAGGGTGGGGACATTGAACAGGGAAGTGTGGCTACTGTGGCTGAAGTAACTGTCAACACTGGCCATAGCCAAACAGTTGGCAAGGTTTCACACAGCTAGATTGATGGGGGTGCTCATAGAAGGCCTGTTGTCCCTCCACCACCTGTTGCAGATGTCTCATCTTGTGTCATTTAGTGTATATCTGGGGACATCATGGAGGCACAGGCATGTTCAGAAAGGAATTCCTGATGAATGCTCAGGGTTATGGATGCAGTACAGTCTGACATCTGTGACTGCCTCCACCATGTTGCTGATACACTAGAATGGTTGAATGATACAGTGGAAAGACATTGGTCTGAGACAGATCACATACTATCTGTCTTGGAATGCACATTGCCTGTGATGGAACATCTGGTTGGAGATGAGTGTCAGCCTCATGGACATGGGTCATCAACTACATCTGCTGAGAGTCGAAGTGGCCTTGGACAATCATGCTCCCATAATGGCAGTGCATCCAGCACTCCAGAAGGGAGTGTGCTGTCCACACCAACACATGGCAAGCCATGAGCTAGTGGTCCTGGGTATTCCCATGGAGGATACATTCCCAGAAGACAGCAGCCACCCTCAGGTAGTAGCTCAGCATCTGACCTTGGGCATGGAGGTGACAATGCAACTCCTGGCAGAGCCAGTTCTCATGTTCGAGGACAGAAACAATGAACTGTCAGTTCTACCATGCATGGCTCAAGGTGATCCAGCATACAGACGTAGAGCTAGCACTGAGCTTGGCTGTGTTCACGCAGACACTCACACACCACTGTCACATTTAGGTCACCTACAGACACACATGCCACATGCACATGGCCCATCTTGTCTGCTTCCCTTCCTGACTTACACATATGCTTTCCAACCTATTTGGTTAGCCTAGGCCTCATGCACCCCCACACAACACCCTATGCAAGTGACAATACATGTGCCACATCCCTGTCATCCCTCTCATGTCATGGATGCAGAGGAATAAAGATATGTGTCTGATGTACAGGGTGACTATCTACATTGATATTTATCTGTTTCATCCATTGTTGCTTTTGATATGCCACTTGTACTGGTCAGCTACAGATATTGCACATTGCCTTTTATAATGAGTATACCATAATAATTTGTGTACTTTATTTTGGATGCTGTTGTAATGGCTGTGTAGTCACACAATGAAAGGTGTCTCATGGAAATGTTTACGTTTCACTTTCAGGATTGTGCAGGACACACCTATGGGTATACAACTACAATCAACCCATCAACATCAGAGCACAGGATTGAATGTCAGCACAGAAGAAAAAATGTCTTCAGAAAGGCAAAACGGTATAGGTTTGTGGGTCCATAGGTTCATATGTGTTTAATAGGCTAACAAACACAAGGGCTTCTTTAAGCTTAGCCATGCATCTCTAAACTCTGACAAGGTGTAATACCCTTGATAAGTATAAGCAGGGTTTTGGGAGCTGAAACATCTACAAGCCAGGATGTGGGAGATGAACCATCTTCAGTTTCCCTGTGTCCATTTGAGACAATGGTCCTTATGTTTGCCCTGTTCCCCATCCAACTGTGTAACTTGCACTGGACTTGCATTAGGGCAGAACTATGCTTCATATGGATGAGGAGCCTGTACCATACAGGCTGTAGTCTCTGGGTTACATACATGTCTCTACAGCATGTCCTATTTATACCACAGGCAGGTGTACATCTGCAGAGCAGGTAATTCTCATACTAGTTATTTTGTGGATATGACACCAGCCTGTATGGCAGGCATACACCTCCCCTTCATAGCATGTAGGAGACAGAATACACAGATAGGGCTTTGACATGGTCTGCATAGGACATGTTACATACACTGTACAGTGGTTTAGTGTTGATCCTCTGCAGATGTTACAGTTGTCAGATATGCCTGGTTAGTTACATACCAATGGTGGAATTGCACTCAATGATAGGTCTGATGAAGGCCAAATACAGTGGAACAATGACTTCCTTGGATTTACATGACATACTTTTGATTATAGGCTGTGCAACATAGAATAATTTCCCCAATATTACAGACACGTGACAGTCAAAGGCTAGATCACAGTCTATGTGTCCATAAGTCCCAGACTACTGGGTCAACTGTTGGAGGTATGCTGTCAACAGGATAGTTACCAGGGGTGGATGACTTCCCAAAGGATAGTCTTGCCAATTTCTTGGCATTTAGTGTTAGTGTTAGTCCATTGCTCTGACAACAACTGTATGTCTGTGTCAGCCCTTCCTGGATAACAATTGTGTTAGTATGGGATTCAATGACAGCTCCTAATTTGCAATCATCAGCAAATTCAGTCAGCCAGAGACCACTGACATTGGCCATGACTGCAAAGAAGTAAATGTCTAAAAGGAGCAGTCCGAGGAATGATTTGTGAGGGAGTTCACTGGTGACTGGCCTCATTGCACTGGTGAACCCCCCAATGCTAACTTCCTGGATCCTGTCTGTCAATCACTTGGGTATCCACCAGCTGACATACTAGTTTGTACCTAACATCTTGAGTTGGTCAACAATGCCTGATGGGGTTATAGTGTCAAATGCCTTGTCAGGCCAAGGTAGGTGGGGTGAAGCATTTTTCCCTCATCTATTGCATTGATTACCTTCTCAAATAGGTCTATCAAGTAGAGTAGGCATGATCTGCCATTGATGAAGCCAAACTGGGTTTGGTCCAGTGTCTGTAGGTGTAGTACATCCTTATTGATCATTACCATGATAAGTCTTTTCATGGCTTTACATATCACACTACTGAGACTTCTGGGTCTGTAGTCTCCAGGGTCTGTAGATAGCCCACCTTTGTGCAGAGGGATGACTGTTGTTGTCCTCCATTCATGAAGCACGATGCCTGTTTAGTAGCTACAGTGAAATACTAATTCCAGAGGCCCTGAAAGATCATGTTTCATGCTATATACAAGGCATGATGAGATATTGTGTGGGCACATTGATACGCTGCACTTGGTCATTAAGAACCTGATCCCAAATGATAGTAGAGGTACTTATATTTGATGATATTTCCTGAGGGAATGTTATGGGGGAGGGATGGGTAATGGTGGGGCCCAATATATGAGCTAGGAGGTTTGCTATATCATTTGCCTCATTATAGGTGGTCCAAATTACAATGACATATGCACACAATTGTGTCTTAGCTTTACAGTTACGGATATAGCTAAAGTATGCTTTGTGGTTGTCCTTGGGCTGGGAGTCCCAACTTACATCAAATCTGACTGTGGTAGACTTCATTTGTCCTTTGATGTATTTCTTTACTTTGAGAGTGCTTTTACCCTACTTGGTGGTGCACCCATATGTTTTGCCATAAGTTTCGTCCTTCTGTTATACAGCGTATCGACTTTGTGATTTCAACAGGGTGGCATGATTTTGAGTTAGGTCTGTACTTATACCTGGTGGGTAGGGCTGCCTTTGTGCAGCTAGTAATATGCTCATCCAGGGTTTCTGTAAACACACCTGCTGAGGCCACAGTGTTCTCAGTGTTTATGGGGGATTGAGATTTGGACAGTGTATCACCTAATAGCTGGAGGTCAGTCTTACAGTATTTCCTGAATATTCCATGTGTAGATGGGGGTCCATGTTTTATTTCTACTTCAAATGGGACCATTTGTGACTGGATCTTACCATGAAAGACATTACAATATGGGGTGTGCATGGCTCTACCATATTGCCGATGCACACACCGAGTATGGTTGCTCCCCTGGTTGGTGTACTGGCTATCTGGTCCAATGAAATACTGCTTCCAAATTTCATGAATCTCTGTTCCTGTACATTTAGTGTTGTATAGTATTCCCAGTTAATAATGGGAGACTGCACATCACCTATGCATATGGTATTGCGTGGGATGGCTAGTGTTTCCAATAAGTTTAAAAACATGATATGGGTTTCCTGGGTCATTAGGTGACCTACAGCTTGCATGGATGTAGTACTGCATTTTGCCTGTTGTGATTTGAACCAGGCACAGCTCAAGTGGATTGTCCTGTTTAATGAGCCTTGAGGTATCTTTACTTTTGATGTACATAGAGGCACCTCCACCTTTAGTCCCTGCCTGTGCAGTTGTTGGTCTAACTGTGTGGAAGGCATACTAACCTTGCACTGTTGTTCTGCTCTTCACAGCTTTAATTCATGTGTCAGTGACCACACAGACATTTTCTGAGAGCTCAAATATTATCTGTAAGTATAGTCTAGGGAGGTATGTCACAGGTCATGTACTCCCACATGGACTATGACTGAGTCATATCATGGGATCATAGGAAGCTAGTAGGCTAATGGCCCTAGGGCCTTTACAAGCCTAGTGAACTGCTACCTTATTTGCTCAATCAGCAGCAATTCCACCTGTCCAAGAGGGACACAGACAGAACCCTGTGGGTGAATTTATGGTCACACATCTAATTGTCCAGACTGCATTTTAAGAAGACTAATGAGCTACTCTGTTTGACTAGAAGTGGGAGTCAATTCCAAAGGTGTGGTGACCTCTAGGAGTCAAATCTGACCCTCCAGCATGATGTATTACTGTCACAGACCAGGTTAAGGTGCATAGAGTGAATAACCTGTGCACCATTTGATTTGTCGATATGCAGCATTTCCAGTAAAGCCTGGTCACAGATTATCGTATATGCAAGGCATAGAGCTCCTCAGAGTAGTCTTCATGAAGCAGAATAAAGTGACAGTGATTCCAGATGATCCCCTTAGGATAAATGCTGAAAACCTTGAATTATCCATGTGAGAAACCTTTGTGGTCTCTCCAATTGCTGCAGGTGCTTCCAAAGGTGCATACCAAAAGGGACATTGTATTCCATTATTGGCTTGATGATAGGAGAGTACAGAGAGATTATTATAACTACTTTTGCTTTTCTGGGTGCAATGGCCTTACTTATAAAATGAGCAATATAGAATGCCCTTTTTACCACTGGGGAGACATGGTGATCGAAGGTAAGGTTACTGTCAACCTGTGTGACCAGGTCTCCCAGCAGTGAGTGCTTACACAAGGTTTTTTATTGATATGTAAGTTAACAGGAACATCACACTTACTAAGAGGGATGTTAATACAGTTTTGTTGCAATGAGGTTAAGGCCATGCATTTGGCCTCAATCATTTGTGTGTGTAAGACCCTCTTGTAGGATGTTGTCATCATATGGAGCTTCTGTAACTGCTTCCAGTTTGCAGTCATTAGCAAACTTTGTCAGCTACAGACCTTTAATTTTAATTTGTATTTTGGAGAACTACATTAGAGGTTCCAGGACAGATCTCTGTGGAGCAACACTGGTTACAGGTGTGCTGTTGGAGGTTGATTCCACTATTTTTACTCTATGGGTTCTATCACTGAGCCAGTTAGCAGCCCATCAAATTATATAAGGCTTGATACCTAGCTGGGTAACTTTGTCAATGATGCCTGGGTGGGGAATAGTATCAAACACCTTGGCTACTTCTGGGTAAGTTGTATGCACAGATTTCCACTTGTCTAGATCCTTGGTGACTGTCGCAAAGAAGTCCACAATATTTCACATGCATTATTTTCCTTTGACAAATCAAAACAATATAGAGGCAGATGTTTGGAACTTACATATATCTTTGATGATAAGGTCCATGATGATTCACTCCATGGCCTTGTAGATACGGCTAGTCACACTAAGAGTTCTATATTTCTTGGTGTCAGTGGAAGCACCACCTTTGTGCAAGGGAATAATAGTGGCTATTTTCTATTCATCTGTGACAAAGCCAGTGTTTATACTACATTTGAAAGGAGTGCCCAATGGTGTTGCTAATTCCTGTTGGAGGCCATGTATGATGCAGCCTAGGATGTTATCAGGTCCCATAGATGCTGTGTGTTTGGCCTTACAGAGGGCATTAAATACTTGTTCTTTATAGATACAAGGTAGGGGATAGGTGGTATGTATATCATGAGGTACATGTGATTGGGACAGAGGGTGAGGTATTCACAGAACCTGTCAGCTGACAGGTGAGCTATGTACACAGGCTCAGTATATGTGCTATAATTAACTACCATTTCATCACAGATCTGGCCTTGACCTTTTAGGTGACAGATGTAACTAAATAACACCTTTTGGTTGCCTTTTGTGGAGGAAGCTAATTTGAATTCATAGTTTAGTAGTGAGGATTTCACCAGAATGCTTATTGGCTTGTTTAAGCCGAGTAGGGAGAGTTTCCAGTTTAGGACTTACTCGCTCTTAGTGTTAGACAGCTATTTTTACTGTTATTGTAAAGCCTGTTGTGACACCCATGCACTGGCCCAGTAATCAAGGAGTCTGAATCCTCACCACTAGCACCAGTGAGAGGCGTCCACATTGAGAGGATAACAAGTACACACACAGTAATGTACAATTTCCCTTAAGAGCACACAGAGATCACAGTCAGTCTGAGGCTGGTTTCTCCCTTTCTCTCCAGATCCCCAATAAGACTCCCCACTGGCACAGCTATATGGTTCAGATCTCAGCCAAGTGGTCAAGCCAAGACCTCCAGCACCCTCTCTGTCCAACAAGTGCTTCGTATCCCTGCCCAAGTAGCTGGCTCACACACACTTTGAGATTTGATTTATATACAGACACACAGACACTCCTGTGGAAGGCTGGCACAGGTTCTTCAGCTATGCCCCCTTCTGCCCAGACTATATGGTAGTACCACCTGCCACCAACCACCCTTATCAGCTACTATAAAGGCCCTTACTAAAGGGTATCAAATTCAACTGTGCAATGTTAGTGTTATCCAATTGGTAAGTGTGACTGAGACTTGAAGCTATTTAGGAGTGGCCTATACAGTATCACCAAATACATGCAAGTACTCTAAGAGCTTAAATTATCTCTACACAAAACAGACACAGTTAAAATGTTTAAATATATTTAATAATAAATAATAAATAATAAAAACACAAGACAATACTTATTAACTTGACACAATGACATTATAGTTCAGAAATCACAGGAAATACTTTAAAATAACATAGTAGGACAGTCTGACATAAATATAGAAAACAGCTAGATTAATATTGCTATTTCTATCTATCTCTAAGAGAAATCACTGTTCTAAATAACCCAGAGAGCAAAGTGCTGGTGAGTTGTTGTCAGCTTCAGAACAAAATACAAAAGGCCATCTCTTTCTCTCTGAGATTAAATTGATAATACACATTACTGCTGAGTTGTTTCAGATTACATCATTCTTGACACCTCTACTTAAGTTTCCCAAGCTCACAGAACTTAACATTTAGCATTTCGTTGTGATTTGCAGCTGCCAGGAAACCACAGCAATAAAGGACACTTTACGTGTGAAACCTAGTAATTATCTCTGTCTTAGGACAATAGAAAGAATTTCCAGCTGCAGACATCCTGTCTCCTAGCTTGAAATCACTCAGTCATAAAATTCTTTACTTATCAGCTTTCTTCCAGTAGGGGGCACTGTGGTTACATTTTTGAATCTCAACACATAACACATTTTTTTTACATTTGTCAAACAAGCCTGTGGATCATATTAATATTTACAATGACATAGAATTATATACAAAATTCTATCTAGCTAGGCTGGCAGCCTCTCAGTTTATCACACCTGTTAATGGCAGTTGTCCACCAGGCAGGTTTGCTCTTCTTTGCAGAGTTTATTTTGGTCCTATCAGGCATGGCCTACTCAATTCACTTAAACAGGTGTTTGTATGACACATTGGTGTAGACCTGGCCATAGTTGCCAGTTCATCTGAGCAGGTGTAGTACAGCTATTGATACCATTCCATAAGAGGTAATTATGTGATTTGGAGAAGTGATTTAGTTTATTTGATGTTTGGGTGGGGGGCATTATGATACTTAGCTCACATCTGACTGACCTGTGGTCAGATCTCACTAAGGAAGACCTCAGAGTGAGGGTGCTAGAGTGGCACCCCATATTGGTATGCACCAGATTCAGGATGTTGGCACCCCTTGTGGGGTGACAACCAGCAGGTCCAGTGCATTAGAGTGAACATAGTTGAGAGAACTTTGGGCAAGTTATACCACGACTAATTAACCTGGTCAATGGATGGGTATTTAAATTCACCCAAAGACAAGGTGTTTGGATGTATATTGATAGACTCAAGTAGACCCAAATAGGCAGAGTGGTTGTTGTGATTCACAGAGGGGGTCATGTAGCTGGTTCTGACTTGAATAGGTTTCCTACCAACAATTAATTGCAACTGAAGTACCCCCAGGAAATCCTACTGTGTAACCAATCTGGATGTGTATTCATCTGTAATGACTATGGAAACACAGTCTCCTTAAATTTTCACATCTTCAGTTTGTGGTCTGAATATGTGGAAGGAGATGCAGGCCAATATGTTTGGGGTGCTCCTCACAGCCCTGAACTAGGTCACTGTGACTGCACAAATGAGTAAGTCTTCCAAGGTGAGGACTGTTCCAGTGAGTGCAGTTTCATGTTAAGACACCTAGCATTTAGCTGCATAAGCTTGAGGTTGTTGTAATATGGAGTTTTCATATCTGGGATTTTGTTCTTGAGACACTGCCTAAAAAGGTCACTATGGTGGTGGCAAGAGCCTTTGCCAGTACCTGAAATCCCAGGGTTGACAGATGAAGATCTTGTCTGGCAAAGCAAGAGGGTCTGCTGATCATGTCATCCCAGGCTGACAGATACTGTATCACCTTAGAATGACACCAGAAGCTGATAATTATTGAGGTCAATCATTTTCCATTTGTACTGAGGCATCATCCTAGGTGAAGGTGAAATGCAGCTGAAGGCTAGGGCATACCTGCCTGAGACGCATAGTCTGGCAGTTAAGTTATGTCTCTCTTCATATAGTCCAGAGATGTACATCTCAAGTCATTCACACCAACATGGACTATGACAGAGTCACAATGGTACCTGTTTTTGGATACGTGAGTGCATGTGTGATATGGCTGATCATGTCACCTGACATACAGCTGACAGTGACCTACTCCTTATCCAGTCTGGTGTGAGAGACATGTGTATGTCTCACAATGGAATTCAATATGACTAATATGTTGGTTTTACTGTTTTGCTTTAAGGGCTTGACACGTGAGAGACTGGCAAGAGAACTATCATGTGTGTTGCATTCTGCAGTGGACATATTATGGGTAGCATGCTTATATTTGTGTTTGGGAGGTCAATGGTGAAATTTATGCTTCTGCTGAGAACCTCCACATATGTAGGTATGTATGATGTGGGGTTGGATGAAGTGGGAGGTGAGGTGTGCATGGTGACAACCTGCTCATTGTCATATGTACTGACTGGTGTGTGACAGAGCATTTATTCCAGGCTGTTAATATACTTATATCTCTGACATGCTGAGTTTATGTTACTTGTGGCCCAATGATGTGAGCACATGCATAATGTGGTGGATCACAGCCTCAGATGAGCAAGTGACCGTGCATTTCTCCTTACTCAGCTTGGTGACAGAAACATCAGTGTGTCTCACAATGAAGTCTCCGATGACTTGAATGTTGGATTCTGTGTCGGCTTGCATTATGGGCTTATAGGTTGGTCCTCCATGAGATGTAGCTGTATGTGTTGATATGTGTGTTGTTTTTACAGAGTGCATATGGGGCTGCTGAAGTTATTTGTTATCTGGACTTCCTCTATGAGATCTTTGTGATTTATGAAGGTTACAGGTCAGTGCCTCAGCTCATGTCTGCTTTGTGTTTTGTGTGATGGCTATAGCATGTGTACCACTGACTATCTTATTGACATTAGGAGTACTTTTCTGTGAGAGCTTTGCCTCCAGTGACATTGTGTATATACATCTCTCACATACGGTATTGGTTTGTTTAAGAATGAAGTGGTTGTCTGTAAACATGAGGTGATTTCTACACTGCCTCAAGATGCCCATGTCCACCAAGGTGGTAAAGGTCACAGTGGGAAACCTCATATCCATGGCAACATATCCTTTTTGTTGATTAAACAGTTGTATTGAGAATATAACTCAATGTCACAAGTATCTGTTCCTTAACTATGGGGGCAGTGCTTGTCACTGCATGCTGGTTGTCCTGTGTGTAACTTGGTATTGCAGTTAATTCCATCATAGTTTCCAAGAAAAATGTCACCCAAGTTGTCTGAGTTTGTACAGAGCACTGCCAAATACTGGAGGGGAAACTTGTGCGCACAACCTATAAAGTTAAGGATGGAGTATTTATGCAGTTAGTCTGAAGTAAGACAACAATCAAGCAGTGCTTACTAAAAACAATTATCCTGTGAAGAATGCTGAAAAGATGGGAGTCACCAGAACTGCTGCTGCCTGGCTACTACTACTGCAGGTCTCACCACAGCCTCACTCTGCTAGGATGCAAAGCTCCTATCTTTCTCTCACCAGAAGCCAAATGCTAGCACCAAACTTAAGATAAGAAGCAGACTACTGCCTGTTTGTTCATCCACACACTTGTCCCAGATGATGCAAGGTTCTGTAGGCTTGTTGTAGCCTTTTCCAGGTATTTGCCTTGATTAGCAACTAGATCAATCATTTGACTTTTGCATGTATTATGCCTTGGATTCCAAGGCTCATAGGATTTGACTAGGGTACTGACTTGATGGTGATTAGGAGCACAGCTGCTGCATCACAATATAATGTTCAATGTCAGGTGACATAGATATCCAATGTTGTTCTAGCAAGCTCCACATCAGCAGTGATCCATGTTAGGTAATGGTTTCACAGCAGTTCATGCATCCTGCCCTTCAACAGTGTGTTGATGGTGATCTGCATGACATGGATGTGAGGCCTACTGCAGAGGAGTGGCCACCTTTGGCCAATGTTTATGTCCCTTCCACATGTCCTAGGTATGTCATACTGTGAATTTATGTTCCCAGAACAAACAACTGTGTTCCCACATCATTTCACATATCCATTTGCTGTGTGGTTGTTTGACAGATGTTGTAGACTTGCAAAGCCAAAGTAATGACTGCAAAGTTGAACAAGTTTTCTGTGCATGCATGGATGTCCACATCTTCACAGCAAAGGATGCCTACCGAGACTGGGTTTGTGGCTGTGAACCCCAAGAGTGTAGTAGCATGACCCTTAATTTGCTGGAGTTGTACATGGTCACATTTGTAAGTATGCTATTGCGACCCTGCCTAATAATAAGATTATGGCTCATGCAAGTGCCACATGCCTAACAAAGCAGTGTGCTCAATCTACCATGTTATGCCACACTGTCATGTAATGTTTTACCTTAGAATGACACCATAAAGGTAATAACATGTTACAATTAAGCATCTGTCAGGCCACTGCCTAACCATGACCTGTAGTGACATATACACAAGCAATAATCTATTGCTAATGGCATTTTCACTGACTGTTGATGAGATGTGGACAGCTTCCCCAACCCTGTAATTCTACTCCACACAAACACAATGTGTGAGAGATGGGACTATAATAAAAACATTGAATCCATGCTGTCTCACACACCATTCAGTACACATGACAATCCATATTGCCATAGTGCCAACAAGCACAACTCACCTCCTGCTCCACCCAAGCCCACATCACACATACCTACATGTGCAGAGGTCCTTTCCGGAAACATACCTAAACAGCAGACACCTCACAAACAGAAATACAAGCACACTACACATAATACTACCTCTGCAGAACACAGTACACATAATAGCCCACACAGCACTGCCTCACAGGTCAAACCCTTAAGGCAAAACACAAAATTAAACATTTATCATAAGTGATTACATCATGAGGCACACTGAAGTCCTTCTCAACAGGCTAGATAAGGGAAAGGTCACAGTGAGCTATCTGTGAGGTGCCAGGATATGCCATATCACATATGCTCTCAAGACTGTCAACAGCAGATACTGTTATGACTATGTCATAGTTCCTGTTGGTGTGTACCACTTGAGACATAACTCTTTGGACTGTATGCAGAGACATGACTGAGCTTTTGGAGTATGTGTTTCAGGCAGGTATGCATTTGGCCTTCAGGTGCATTTTACCTTCATGTAGGATGATGCCTCAATACAAACAGATGATTGACTTCAATAATGATGCCTCAATACAAACAGATGATTGACTTCAATAATTGGCTTAGTGTCTGGTGCCATTTTAAGGGGATCCACTATCAATCAGCCTGGGATAACATGCTCAACAGACCTCAATGCTTTGCCAGAGATGGTCTTCATTTGTCACCCCTGGGATTTCGGCTACTAGCCAAAGTTCTTGCCAGCCCCATAGTGCCCTTTTTAGGCAGTGTCTAAAGGTCAATATTTCCAATATAAAACTCCCATCTGCAAACAACTTCACGGTTATCCTGCTAAATGCCAGGAGTGTAAACACAAAACTGCAGTCACTGGATGCTGCCCCAGCTTGGTAGAAACAGACATTTGTGCAGTCACAGAGACCTGGTTTAAGGCTGCGGACAGAACCACAGCCATACCAGGCTACATGTCCTTCCACACATTCTGACTTCACACTAAAGGCATGCAGACTAATGGAGGCATTGTATAAATATTCATTAAGGATACATACACATCCAGATTGGCTAAACTGTATGATTCCCTGGAGACACTTCAGGTTCTATTGACTGTTTATAGGGCACCAATTCAAGTCATTGACAGGTACAGAATCAGGACACCCACTCTGCTTATTTGGATATACTTAAGTCTATCAAAATACATCCAAACACCATTGTTTTTGGTGACTTTAACTACCCACCAACTGGGTAGATTACTTGTTCTCAAACTCACTTGCCCAACTCAGCTTCATTATCTACAATGCCCTGGACCAGCTGGTTGACACCCCCACAAGGGAAACCAACATAATGGATTAGTTGCTTATCAATATAGGGGATCACTGTAGCACCCCCACTGTAAGGTCCTCCCTGGAGAGATCTGATCACAAATTGGTCTCATTCAAAGTAAGGATCACACCTGACCTCCCCTGCATCAAATAAAGTAAAAGACTTCACAAAATCAGATTATAACATCCTGTAGCATGGTATAAATAGCTTCACTGCACCTCCCTCCTCGGATGGGACTAGCAGCTATGCTGAGCTCTACACCAATGCTTTATACAAACACCTGCATAACTGCATTGAGTTGGCTGTACCTGATAGAAGCAAAACAAGCTCCTCATGGAAGAACAAACATGTCTGGTGGACAACTGCCATTAACAGGCTTTACAATATGAGGAAGACATAGCTCTCTAAGTGTAGGAGGAAGGGAGCCCCCCTCAACAGGAAAAAATACCCTCCTCAGCTTAAACAAGCAAATAATAGTTCTGGTGAAGTCCTCCAAAACAAAGTATGGGTCCCCATTAGTCTCCTCCATAAAGGACAACCACAAGGCATTCTGTATTTACATCTGGAACCTAAAAGGAAAGGCCAAGATTTGTGTTGAAGTTGTAGTTAACAATACCAGTTATACTAAGCCTGTAGACATACCTATCCTGTTGACTGACAGATGCTGTGAAAACTTCACTCCCCTGTCCCCACCACATGTACCCCATGACATCACTACCTTCTGTCCCCTACCATGTATCTCTGAAAAGCAGGTTATAAATGGCCTCTATAAGGACAAACACAGCATCTATGAGACATGATAACATCCCAGGCTGTGTCCGACATGGGCTCCAACATGGAGAAGTAACACCACTGGGAACGCTTTATAGTTATAGTGTAACCACTGTCTATGTCCCAGCTGACTGGAAAACAGCCACTGTTATCCCCTTGCACAGAAGTGGTGCATCCACTAACCCCAGGAACTATAGACCTATTAGCCTGGCTACCCATACCTGCAAGGCCATGGGATAAATCATCATGCACCTTATCGGCAAAGATATAGATAATGTCCAAACAGTTGACCCTACATAGTTTGGATTTCTCAAAGGGAGATTATACCAGTTAAACCTGGTGGACATCTTTGAGACAGACACCAAGGACCTGGATGAGGAGACATCTGTGCATACAACCTACCTGGACTTAGCCAAAGTGTTCACTGAAAAACTCACCCAACTAAGCATCAATCCTTATAGCATTAGAGGGGTCATTAACTGCCTCAGTGATAGAACTCATGTAGTCAAAAAAGGGAATCCACCTCCAGTAGCAGAGCTGTAACCAGTGGTGTTCCACAGGGTTTAGTCATGGGCCCTTCACTGTTTGGAATCCATTTCTCCAAAGTACAAGAACAAAGTAAATGTCTGTAGCTGACAAGAATTGCTGATGCATGCAAACTGGGAGCAGTCACATAATCTCTAAATTATTTCAACTTCCTACATGAGTGTCTTACATGAACAAATGATTGTTGTCAAAGTCATGGCCTTAAAATCAATGCAAATATATGTATTATCACGCATTTTGGTAACAGCAATGTTCCTGCTAAGTACCACATCAATAGCAACACCTGATGTACATAATCAGGGGTGGGAGACCTGAGCACACAGGTTGACAGCTAACTTACCTTAGATCACTATGTCTCCACAGTGGTAAGAAAGACAGTCTATCCTGCTCATGTCATAAGTGAGTGCATTGTCTCCACAAAAAGAAGACATTATAACCTCCTTGTACTTTTCCCTCACCAGACTAATATTTGAATGCAACGGCCCTTTTGATATGTACCTTTCCAAGCACCTGTGGCAACTGAAGAGACCACAAAGGTTCCTCACAATGGAAATTCAAGTCTCCAGCATCTGTCCAAGGGGATCATCTGAAATCACTGTCACTTTAGTGTGTGTCATGCACACTACACAGAAGTGATCTCTGTCTTGCATACAAGGCAATCTCTGACCCTAATTTATTGGAAATGCTGCCTATCTGTAAGTAAAATGGCACACAGGTTACTAGCTGTAAAAAGCTTAACCTGGTACATGACATTAATAAAACCTGCTGGAGGGACAGATTTGTCTACCAGAGTTTAACACACCTTTGGAACAGACTCCTACTTCATGTCAAACAGAGTATCTCATTGGCTCTTTTCAGATGCAAACTTTACAATTGTATAGGTGACCATCATTTCACTACAGGGGTTCGACCTGTGTCCCTTTTGGACACGGACAATAGGTGCTGATCATGTAAATAAGGGCAAGAACTTGGCTAGGATTGTAAGAGTATTAGGGCCAGTAGCCTAATCAATTCCAATGATCCAGTGATCCTATAGGCAGATGTAAAATTATCTAACATCCACACACACCAACTTGGCTGCAGTGAGAATAGTACCATTACCTATTTATGTTTACAGAACACTTCTCAGCACACACACACAGACACACCCACCAAGTTGTCAGGAGTGAGATTAGAACCCCTACCTATCTAGTCTTACACACTACAGATCACAGTACTTAACTTATGTGCCACAGCTTATGTCTGTCATTAACATGGCTTTAGGTACACTTATGGTAGATGACATCAGCAGGCCTTGTGGAGGACTACAGTTTGGAGGCCTGCATCACCTGCTAGGCCCAAAACAGTCCAAAACCCTGTATTTAAGTCAGTGTGTGAGTCATATTTGTTTTTTGGAAGTTGCAAGTACAGACATGAACACACAAAGTGGGGCGGAGTGAGACACCTACCAATCTAGTCTTACACACTACAGATCACAGTACTTAACACATGTGCTACAGTTTAAGTCTGAGTTTAACATGGCTTTAGGTATTGTTATTGTAGATAACATCAGCAGGCCTTGGGGAGGACAACAGTTTGGGGGCCTGCATCAATTGCAAGGGCCAGAAAGTTCAGAACCATTGCAATTTGTAAGTCAGTGGGGGACACACACTTGTTCTGTAGGCAGATGCACAGTACCTGACTGCAGGTGAAGTAATCAAAAATAACACATACAAGCCCTGAACAGATTGTGAGGCCTGCAGAGTCACATTGCTTCCTACTGTCATCTGCAGCTAGTAGCCTAACAGTCATAAAACTGTTTTGTAGCCTAGCTATGTGACAACACTTCTCATATTATGCATATGTCTTTGCTTCCATTTGGATGGGATGAGTGTGCACAAAACATAATATATTACATGACTTGTTCAGTTGGTGGTGCATGTGTGATGAAATCCAGCAGACACAGGGGGCTGTAGGGATTGTGGGTGTTGCTTCTTCTATAGATACAAACATATGGCTTCACAATATATGTACATATTCATATACTATATCATACATTTGTAAGGTTTCCACATGCTGTTATAGGGGAGACTTGGTATGAATCTACATTTTACAGATGTTTGCAGCAAGTGCACAGGTTTGAATTATGTGTTTTTCACACTAAATTATAGTTTGCTGTCAAATGTGGTATCATTTACACATGATGTGATAGAAGACTGCCAGAACTCTGAACTTCAAATATCCCAGTAGTCCTCCAACTGCAACATGTTAGTCTAAGCACACATTTTTGTAAGTGCATTATCTGATGTTGAGCCCTTCCATTTGATCCTTTGTCCAACATTATAATATGTGTTGTAGTGAAGCTTTACTCTCCATGATCTGGGTATGTAGAGCAATACACACACACACACACACACACACACACACACACACACACACACACACACACACACACACGCACACACGCACACACGCACACACACACACACACACACACACACACACACACACACACACATATATATATATATATATATATATATATATATATATATATAGGGTTCCTAGTGGAACGACGAAAATGCAATTGTTCGAATCGCTAAAGGTCGACCTTTAATGATCGAATAATTACATTTTCAAATGCTCAAAAAAAGCTATTAAAATAAAAAGGTAAAGTAAAGGGTGTAGGCAGGGGGGCAAGCACCCCTGCACCCCTCACACCTCCCGCTACTTAAATATACCAACTCCGAGATCGCACTACAGAGTAGGAAAGGGAAACCTTCCCTTTCCTGCACTTAACTCTGTTAAAATGCGATCTCGGAGTTGGTATATTTAAGTAGGGGGGGTGCAGGGGGGCTTGCCCCCCTGCTCACAGCAATTACTTTTGTTTCTTTTTTTTTATTACATTTTCGAAGTTTTAGTACTTTGATCATATGATATCCACCATATGGTATTCGAAGTACTGAAACTTCGATAATGTAATATGTGACCATATATATATATATATATATATATATATATATATATATATATATATATATATACATATATATGTAAATTTGTTAAGAAAAATTGCAAGAGAAGCAACAGATTTGCCCTCTGCTTAGCTAAGTGAATGCATGTGCAGTGGCTTTTTTGGACTATTTCTGAGTTGCTAGGCAATGCGCAAATGGGAGGCACATTGCTTACATCACATACTTAATGTTCCATAAACTGACTCCAGTACACACCTAGCTGTACTTTGAGCCGAAATTTTTGATTACTAAAAAGAAAAGCTGGATCTTCCTGTATTCTCAGGTCCATAAATGAATCTACAGTTTCAATTACTGTGTACAATTTTTAATATTCACCTTTCTGTTTATGTCTTACAAATCTCATATGCTTAATTTTTAATGTATTTCTCAACGTATTGTGTTCCTGTTCCCAAATGGTCACTTTAGTCAAATTATTATGTAGACATGCCCCATATGTAACACATGTGATCAGTATACCCAATTTCAAGTCATCTGCATACAGACTGTAGAATAACGCAGATGAATAAGATTGGTGTAAAGACAAATCTAAAGTTTAAGCCTAGCACAGAGCCTTGTGGGACACCCTGACTGTAACCAAGAATTGCACTTATGCAATGGCTGTATGATATTTGCCATGTCCTATATGTAAGCCATGCAGCTATTCATATAATCAAAAGTGCATCAATACCTAGTTGTTCTAATTTATTGATCAGTGTTTTGTGTATGGCCCTGTTAAATCTAAGTTACATCACAGCACAATTTGTCATTTATAGCTGTTATTATATTGTTATAGTACATCATGCTACAGGGCTACAGGTGGTACTAGATATATTTTAAACATATGCACGCTGATATATGGTTTCATGTCCCAACCATTACAATTCTGATAATAACTTATACAATATTACCCAAGACTTTTAAATTAGGTCTTAGATATGTGCACAGATGCACGTGTAATTAATATGTGAAATAGGTTAATACTAGTGTAGCACACACAGAGACAGTCTGCAAAACAATAGTTACTACTACTCCACATGCAAAATATCTGAATATCTCAAGATTAGAACCCTGAGCACCATCACACAAGCTACAGTAGTCCTTTGAACCACAGAAGCTGCTTGAAAGGCAAGGGGGTCATTCAGCACACCATATCCTGCATAAATAAGTACTTTGCTATTTTCAGTTAAGTAACACTTAAAATGTAAGATCAAATTGTACATTACTGTCCTGATGCTGTGTGTCATACTAACTTTGTCAAATACTCATACAGCATATATGATTTAGTGTTATGGCAGTTACAAGGGGACACTGCTGTTTTGAGGGGTTTTGCTAGGACACACACTAGTCTGACTACCATTGAAGCTCGCTTTCTAACATGTCCCTTGAATGATGTGCCAGTAATCTTTTGCAGTAGAACTGCATGAATATTCCATGCATGAGGCCTACTGAATACAAATGGTGACATGTTAGTGGAATGGCTGTTTGTAGTCCAGCGTTGATGTAATTTCTGTCCAACAGCACAGTATAGTTGGTTACATAATGTACCCGGTCCATAGTTACAATGACATACAAAATAATCCACTATACTACTGTGTAGGTTATGGACTTACAGTTGACACAACTGTAGTTCAGGACTGACTCTGTCTGATGCAAGGAGTACTCTGCCAATACATGGATAGGTACAGGATGTATGACTTGGCCTGCATCAATTGTGATATCTATATGTGAGTATGAGTAAGGTGTTAGTCACTAGATCATCAGTGAATGTGCTATGCATTGTCTCTTAGCCAAAGCCAGGGCATACTGGGCATGCCTCTGTTTGCCTACAAGGACATCAGAAGGGGGTTCCTCCTTTGAGTCCTCCTGTGACTGTGGCTGTGGTGACCTAGGCACTGATGGGGGGCTGCGTATCCCTTCCCTTTGCTGGTTTTGCTGCAGCTGTTTCTGTAGAATCAGATTGTGTAGCATAGCACATACTGTGAATGTCTGTGCACATGTGGCTGGAGTATACTGCAGGGTTACACTAGATACATTAAGGTACCGGAACACTGCGTTGGTGCATGTGCATAGTTATAGCATACTTCCATGGGTATGTATGCATTTCTGAAGTGTGTCATCATCCACGGTTCCAGGGCGTAGTTAGCATCCCCCAGTAAATGGCCTTGTGGGATGTCCCCCCATCTAATATCCAGTACAGCTGTGATTGTGTGCTAGATATGGGAGTGATGATAACTGCCAGGGTTGCCAGCACACACATTTATGATAATCCCCGGGGCATTGCACATGTCTTGGCAGTTGATGGATTAATATCTCTTGCGGTTAACGTATATTTGACCCTACTCACCAGGTGGTGCCTTGATGAGTACATGAGTGTAATCTGTGGCACCCAGAATATCAGGGTAGTATGCTACATGGTAAAAGTGTTGCCTATTGCTGGCCCTCACCTCAGGATCAAGGGGAAAAGATATGTACTCACTGGCATGTGGAAACTTAGCATCCAGAAATTGGTGGATTATTCTGGATGCAGATGCCTGTGACAACCCCATCATGCCCCAGCTGGTCTTTGAAATGCACCTGCAGCTAGTATCCTAAGGACTACACATACCTTAGTTTCCACTGGGATGGGTTACACTCTGTTAGCTCTGGCTCTGAGTTGAGGGTGATAGAACTAAAAGACCTCTTGTAATATGGCCCTGTCCACCATGTAGCAATCTACAATCTCCAGCTCATGTAGCTCCTGGAAAGTTACCCTGGGCATAAACACACTCCTCCTTTTTGGACTAGGCATATTGTCAGCAGCACCTGCAGCATTGACTTCTGCATCTAGCACATACAGATGTAGAATAGCTGAAGCAGCCCCTAGCATTATATCAGTTAAAATTTCCAAGTTTCTACTCCAATGGTTGAGAGTATTGAGGGAAAATTAGAATGTAGGGTGTATTCATACTTTATACAGTTCTGCTGTAGGTCCACCATGTGGGATTGGCTACTTATGATGCAGTTCACCTGCTAGGATGCAATTGGCATGATTTTAAGACCCTATTTTATTGTGTGACCTGACGCAATGTGCCATATCACACAGCATAGCTTATATAAAAGTACATCTTATCAATTGAATATATCAGGCTTTAATTGATACATGCCTGCATCATCATTATTGCATGGATAGTCTTCTTGCACTAAGCTATGTGGCTAGCCATTTAAACATGCACACTGAGCAGTAAAAAAATCCCAAAAGTAACAGGACACAACCCCCGAAGTCATCCACATCCATTGGGAATATCAACATTGTGTAGGAGCCTACATGCAGTGGATATGCGGACACGGTTGATCCTTTTAGCAATATGATAAATCCACCTCATTTGCATACATATCCATGCTGACAGCCTAGAAACCACATGGTTCATTGCCGTGTGAGCTGGGTAACAGCATGAATGCACCAATGTATGGACCCGACACAAGGTCCTACAGTACATTTGCGTAAACTACATTATAAATGTTATTTTACTATTTTTCACTCTATTTGGACGTCTTGGTGTGCTGCTAAGTGACATTTACCAAATCCTCCAGGTTAGTGGCGCAGCATGATATGTCTGAGATCATCCATGTGCAACTAACATCAGGAAAATCTGCAATGCAAATAGTGGCCTGCTACAGATCACCCTCCATGACCCAGGACCACCACTCTACCTTTCTGGAGACACTGGGAAACATGAGGGTCCTACCAAACACCCTGATATTGGGCGACTTCAATTACTCTACCATTTACTGGGAAAACTACTTGAGAACAAACTCCCTGGCCCAACACTTCCTGGAATTCATCAACTCAAATGCCCTGGATCAGCTAGTAAACTCCCCTACCAGAGGTGAAAACATATTGGACCTGGTCATCACCAACATGGGTGACAGGTGTTCCACACTGGAGGTCAACCCATCACTGGTTAGATCAGACCATAAACTAATCACTCTGGATGTCCACACTCCACCACCACCCCCAACTAAGGAAGCACAGTAAAAACCTTTCTAAAGCAAACTTCACCTTACTTAAGACAGAGGTGGTAAGTTTCACAGCCCCCACGTTAAAGGATAACACTGCCCAAGATGCAGAAACCTTTACAAATGCACTTTATGAGCACCTACAAGGATGCATGGATCATGCCGTCCCTAGCAAAACCAAGACTCACTCCTCTAAGAGTAGGAGACCAGTTTGGCAGACCCCTGCCATAAACAGGCTATACAATAGAAGAAGGAAACGAGTTCAGAAAAAAAGCAAACCCCAAGAAGGATATACATCCCTGATCAGTATCAGTAAGAAACTAAGGTCCCTCATGAAATCATCCAAGGTTAACTTCAAAAGAAAAATATCCAAGGATTCAAAAGATAACCACAAAGCCTTCTTTAGCTATGTTAAGAAAATAAGTGGCAACTCACAGATATGCACTGAACTAGTGCAAAACAGCACAAAATATACTGAACCTACTGATATTGCCAACATCCTGGCAGATAGATTCAGTGCAAACTTCACCCCCTTCTCACCTCCAAAAGGGCCCGCAACAATACCGGAAAAGTGTAG